>NC_092233.1:31198652-31301419 GCF_036320965.1 Panulirus ornatus
TTCATTCTCCCTAAAATTTAATGATACTCCCTCACCCCAACTCTCATTTGCCCTCTTTTTCACCTCTTGCACCTTTCTCTTGACCTCCTGCCTCTTTCTTTTATACATCTCCCGGTCATTTGCATTATTTCCCTGCAAAAATCGTCCAAATGCCTCTCTCTTCTCTTTCACTAATAATCTTACTTCTTCATCCCACCACTCACTACCCTTTCTAATCTGCCCACCTCCCACGTTTCTATTGCCACAAGCATCTTTTGCGCAAGCCATCACTGCTTCCCTAAATACATCCCATTCCTCTCCCACTCCCCTTACGTCCTCTTGTTCTCACCTTTTTCCATTCTGTACTCAGTCTCTCCTGGTACTTCCTCACACAAGTCTCCTTCCCAAGCTCACTTACTCACACCACTCTATTCACCCCAACATTCTCTCTTCTTTTCTGAAAACCTCTACAAATCTTCACCTTCACCTCCACAAGATAATGGTCAGACATCCCTCCAGTTGCACCTCTCAGCACATTAACCTCCAAAAGTCTCTCTTTCACTCCTATCAATTAACATGTAATCCAATAACGCTCTCTGGCCATCTCTCCTACTTACATACTTATACTTATGTATATCTCTCTTTTAAAACCAGGTATTCCCAATCACCAGTCCTTTTTCAGCACATAAATCTACAAGCTTTTCATCATTTACATTTACAACACTGAACACCCCATGTACTCCAATTATTCCCTCAACGGCCACATTACTCACCTTTGCATTCAAATCACCCATCACTATAACCCGGTCTCGTGCATCAAAACTACTAACACACTCACTCAGCTTCTCTCAAAACACTTGCCTCTCATGATCTTTCTTCTCATGCCCAGGTGCATATGCACCAATAATCACCCATCTCTCTCCATCCACTTTCAGTTTTACCCATATCAACCCAGAGTTTACTTTCTTACACTATCACATACTCCCACCACTCCTGTTTCAGGAGTAGTGCTACTCCTTCCCTTGCTCTTGTCCTCTCACTAACTCCTGACTTTACTCCCAAGACATTTCCAAACCACTCTTCCCCTTTACCCTTGAGCTTCGTTTCACTCAGAGCCAAAACATCCAGATTCCTTTCCTCAAACATACTGCCTATCTCTCCTTTTTTCTCATCTTGGTTACATCCACACATTTAGACACCCCAATCTGAGCCTTCAAGGAGGATGAGCATTCCCCGCATGACTCCTTCTTCTGCTTCCCCTTTTAGAAAGTTAAAATACAAGGAGGGGAGGGTTTCTGGCTCCCCACTCCCATCCCCTTTAGTCGCCTTCTACGACACATGAGGAATGCGTTGGAAGTATTCTTTCTCCCCTATCCCTAGGGATAACCAAGCAAACAATAAGTTTTATATTGTATATTGTATATCAGAATATACATGTAAGTGCAGAACCTATAGTATGTAAAGAGTATGCATGGAACACCCTACTAGCAATCAGAAATGCAGTTTATAAGGTTTATCAGATAGAAAAGCACAAGTGAAATGACCCACCTGTAATTTTTCTTTCCGAACCAATGCAGAGGAGGTGTTGGACTTATCTGAGTCAATAGCTACGACATTTAAATCATACTGTAGCACTAATGAGGAACTCAAATAGCCTCGCCCACTGCCAAGATCCACAATCCAATCCACTCTACACCCTGCAAGGTAAATATTCATGAAATACAAATGGAATAAAAAGATGGGTACAAAGAATTCAGAGCAAAATAATAAATTAAGAGATCCTTTCAAATCTCCGTTCAGACAAAACAATTTAAGAATCTGCCCCAAAACTATTGGCACAAATATATCTTTCTTATCATGAATACTTTTGTGTATTTCAGTGTCACTAAAGATGCCTTGAAGAAGGTCTAACAAATATATGGTGTACGTTCTATGGAGGTGCGTGTTCATATGCACTTTTTTCATATATATATATATATATATATATATATATATATATATATATATATATTATCCCTGGGGATAGGGGAGAAAGAATACTTCCCACGTATTCCCTGCGTGTCGTAGAAGGCGACTAAAAGGGGAGGGAGCGGGGGGCTGGAAATCCTCCCCTCTCACTTTTTTTTTTTTTTTTTTTTAATTTTCCAAAAGAGGGAACAGAGAAGGGGCCCAGGTGAGGATATTCCCTCAAGGGCCCAGTCCTCTGTTCTCAACGCTACCTCGCTAATGCGGGAAATGGCGAATAGTAAGAAAGAAAAAGAATATATATATATATATATATATATATATATATATATATTCATTTTTCATTTTATTTTGCTTTGTCGCTGTCTCCTGCGTTTGCGAGGTAGCGAAAGGAAACAGACGAAAGAAATGGCCCGACCCACCCCCATACACAATGTATATACATACACGTCCACACATGCAAATATACATACCTATACATCTCAATGTACACATATATATACACACACAGACACACACATATATACCCATGCACACAATTCACACTGTCTGCCTTTATTCACTCCCATCCCCACCTCGCCACACATGGAATACCATCCCCCTCCCCCCCTCATGTGTGCGAGGTAGCACTAGGAAAAGACAACAAAGGCCACATTCGTTCACACTCAGTCTCTAGCTGTCATGCAATAATGACCGAAACCACAGCTCCCTTTCCACATCCAGGCCCCACACAACTTTCCATGGTTTACACCAGACGCTTCACATGCCCTGATTCAATCCACTGACAGCACGTCAACCCCGGTATACCACATCATTCCAATTCACTCTATTCCTTGCACGCCTTTCACCCTCCTGCATGTTCAGGCCTCCATCACTCAAAATCTTTTTCACTCCATCTTTCCACCTCCAATTTGGTCTCCCACTTCTCCTTGTTCCCTCCACCTCCGACACATATATCCTCTTGGTCAATCTTTCCTCACTCATTCTCTCCATGTGACCAAACCATTTCAAAACACCCTCTTCTGCTCTCTCAACCACACTCATTTTATTTCCACACATCTCTCTTACCCTTACATTACTTACTCGATCAAACCACCTCACACCACATATTGTCCTCAAACATCTCATTTCCAGCACATCCATCCTCCTACGCACAACTCTATCCATAGCCCACGCCTCGCAACCATACAACATTGTTCCAACCACTATTCCTTCAAACATACCCATTTTTGCTTTCCGAGATAATGTTCTCGACTTCCACACATTCTTCAAGGCTCCCAGGATTTTCACCCCCTCCCCCACCCTATGATTTACTTCCGCTTCCATGGTTCCATCCGCTACCAGATCCACTCCCAGATATCTAAAACACTTTACTTCCTCCAGTTTTTCTCCATTCAAACTTACCTCCCAATTGACTTGACCCTCAACCCTACTGTACCTAATAACCTTGCTCTTATTCACATTTACTCTTAACTTTCTTCTTTCACACACCTTATCAAACTCAGTCACCAGCTTCTGCAGTTTCTCACATGAATCAGCCACCAGCGCTGTATCATCAGCGAACAACAACTGACTCACTTCCTAGGCTCTCTCATCCCCAACAGACTGCATACTTGCCCCTCTTTCCTAAACTCTTGCATTCACCTCCCTAACAACCCCATCCATAAACAAATTAAACAACCATAGAGACATCACGCACCCCCGCCGCAAACCTACATTCACTGAGAACCAATCAGTTTCCTCTCTTCCTACACGTACACATGCCTTACATCCTCGATAAAAACTTTTCACTGCTTCTAACAACTTGCCTCCCACACCATATATTCTTAGTACCTTCCACAGAGCATCTCTATCAACTCTATCATATGCCTTCTCCAGATCCATGAATACTACATACAAATCCATTTGCTTTCTAAGTATTTCTCACATACATTCTTCAAAGCAAACACCTGATCCACACATCCTCTACCACTTCTGAAACCACACTGCTCTTCCACAATCTGATGCTCTGTACATGCCTTCACCCTCTCAATCAATACCCTCCCATATAATTTCCCAGGAATACTCAACAAACTTATACCTCTGTAATTTGAGCACTCACTCTTATCCCCTTTGCCTTTGTACAATGGCACTATGCAAGCTTTCCGCCAATCCTCAGGCACCTCACCATGAATCATACATACATTAAATAACCTTACCAACCAGTCAACAATACAGTCACCCCTTTTATAATAAATTCCACTGCAATACCATCCAAACCTGCTGCCTTGCCGGCTTTCATCTTCCGCAAGGCTTTTACTACCTCTTCTCTGTTTACCAAATTATTTTCCCTAACCCTCTCACTTTGCACACCAGTCGACCAAAACACCCTATATCTGCCACTCTATCATCAAACACATTCAACACACCTTCAAAATATTCACTCCATCTCCTCACATCACCACTACTTGTTATCACCATTCGCCATTTCCCGCATTAGCGAGGTAGCGTAAAGAACAGAGAACTGGGCCTTTGAGGGAATATCCTCACCTGGCCCCCTTCTCTGTTCCTTCTTTTGGAAAATTAAAAAAAAATAATGAGAGGGGAGGATTTCCAGCCCCCCGCTCCCTCCCCTTTTAGTCACCTTCTACGACACGCAGGGAATACATGGGAAGTATTCTTTCTCCCCCATCCCCAGGGATAATATATATATATATATATATATATATATATATATATATATATATATATATATATATATATATATATATATATGGAGAAAAACTGGAGGATGTCTAGGGCACTTCACTTCCTCCAGTTTTTCTCCATTCAGGCTCGCCTCCCAGTTGACTTGACCCTCAACCCTGCTGTACCTAGTAACTTTGCTCTTGTTCACATTTACTCTTGACTTTCTTCTTTCGCGCACTTTGCCAGACTCAGTCACCGGCTTCTGCGGTTTCTCACATGAATCAGCCACCGGCGCTGTGTCATCGGCGAGCGGCAGCTGACTCGCTTCCCGGGCTCTCTCATCCACAACAGACTTCGTACTTGCCCCTCTTTCCAAGACTCTTGCATTCGCCTCCCTGGCGGTCCCATCCATGAACAGGTTGAGCAACCATGGAGACATCACACACCTCTGCCGCGGGCCTGCATTCGCTGGGAACCAATCACTTTCCTCTCTTCCTATATATTATCCCTGGGGATAGGGGAGAAAGAATACTTCCCACGTATTCCCTGCGTGTCGTAGAATGCGACTAAAAGGGAAGGGAGCGGGGGGGCTGGAAATCCTCCCCTCTCGTTTTGTTTTTGTTTTTTAATTTTCCAAAAGAAGGAACAGAGAAGGGGGCCAGGTGAGGATATTCCCTCAAAGGCCCAGTCCTCTGTTCTTAATGCTACCTCGCTATCGCGGGAAATGGCGAATAGTATGAAAAAAAAAAAAAAATATATATATATATATATATATATATATATATATATATATATATATATATATATATATATATATATATATATATATTTATATATATATATATATATATATATATATATATATATATATATATATATATATATATATATATACGTCCACACACGCAAATATACATACCTACACAGCTTTCCATGGTTTACCCCAGACGCTTCACATGCCCTGATTCAATCCACTGACAGCACGTCAACCCCGGTATACCACATCGATCCAATTCACTCTATTCCTTGCCCTCCTTTCACCCTCCTGCATGTTCAGGCCCCGATCACACAAAATCTTTTTCACTCCATCTTTCCACCTCCAATTTGGTCTCCCTCTTCTCCTCGTTCCCTCCACCTCCGACACATATATCCTCTTGGTCAATCTCTCCTCACTCATTCTCTCCATGTGCCCAAACCATTTCAAAACACCCTCTTCTGCTCTCTCAACCACGCTCTTTTTATTTCCACACATCTCTCTTACCCTTACGTTACTTACTCGATCAAACCACCTCACACCACACATTGTCCTCAAACATCTCATTTCCAGCACATCCATCCTCCTGCACACATCTCTATCCATAGCCCACGCCTCGCAACCATACAACATTGTTGGAACCACTATTCCCTCAAACATACCCATTTTTGCTTTCCGAGATAATGTTCTCGACTTCCACACATTTTTCAAGGCTCCCAAAATTTTCGCCCCCTCCCCCACCCTATGATCCACTTCCGCTTCCATGGTTCCATCCGCTGACAGATCCACTCCCAGATATCTAAAACACTTCACTTCCTCCAGTTTTTCTCCATTCAAACTCACCTCCCAATTGACTTGACCCTCACCCCTACTGTACCTAATAACCTTGCTCTTATTCACATTTACTCTCAACTTTCTTCTTCCACACACTTTACCAAACTCAGTCACCAGCTTCTGCAGTTTCTCACATGAATCAGCCACCAGCGCTGTATCATCAGCGAACAACAACTGACTCACTTCCCAAGCTCTCTCATCCCCAACAGACTTCATACTTGCCCCTCTTTCCAGGACTCTTGCATTTACCTCCCTTACAACCCCATCCATAAACAAATTAAACAACCATGGAGACATCACACACCCCTGCCGCAAACCTACATTCACTGAGAACCAATCACTTTCCTCTCTTCCTACACGTACACATGCCTTACATCCTCGATAAAAACTTTTCACTGCTTCTAACAACTTGCCTCCAACACCTTATATTCTTAATACCTTCCACAGAGCATCTCTATCAACTCTATCATATGCCTTCTCCAGATCCATAAATGCTACATACAAATCCATTTGCTTTTCTAAGTATTTCTCACATACATTCTTCAAAGCAAACACCTGATCCACACATCCTCTACCACTTCTGAAACCGCACTGCTCTTCCCCAATCTGATGCTCTGTATATGCCTTCACCCTCTCAATCAATACCCTCCCATATAATTTACCAGGAATACTCAACAAACTTATACCTCTGTAATTTTAGGGAGAATAAAAAGATGTTCTGGAAGGAGGTAAATAGGGTGCGTAAGACAAGGGAGCAAATGGGAACTTCAGTGAAGGGCGTAAATGGGGAGGTGATAACAAGTAGCGGTGATGTGAGAAGGAGATGGAATGAGTATTTTGAAGGTTTGTTGAATGTGTCTGATGACAGAGTGGCAGATATAGGGTGTTTTGGTCGAGGTGGTGTGCAAAGTGAGAGGGTTAGGGAAAATGATTTGGTAAACAGAGAAGAGGTAGTAAAAGCTTTGCGGAAGATGAAAGCCGGCAAGGCAGCAGGTTTGGATGGTATTGCAGTGGAATTTATTAAAAAAGGGGGTGACTGTATTGTTGACTGGTTGGTAAGGTTATTTAATGTATGTATGACTCATGGTGAGGTGCCTGAGGATTGGCGGAATGCGTGCATAGTGCCATTGTACAAAGGCATATATATATATATATATATATATATATATATATATTTTTTTTTGCTTTGTCGCTGTCTCAAGCGTTTGCGAGGTAGCGCAAGGAAACAGACGAAAGAAATGGCCCAACCCACCCCCATACACATGTATATACATACGTCCACACACGCAAATATTCATACCTACACAGCTTTCCATGGTTTACCCCAGACACTTCACATGCCCTGATTCAACCCACTGACAGCACGTCAACCCCGGTATACCACATCAATCCAATTCACTCTATTCCTTGCCCTCCTTTCACCCTCCTGCATGTTCAGGCCCCGATCACACAAAATCTTTTTCACTCCATCTTTCCACCTCCAATTTGGTCTCCCACTTCTCCTCGTTCCCTCCAACTCCGACACATATATCCTCTTGGTCAATCTTTCCTCACTCATTCTCTCCATGTGCCCAAACCATATCAAAACACCCTCTTCTGCTCTCTCAACCACGCTCTTTTTATTACCACACATCTCTCTCACCCTTACGTTACTTACTCGATCAAACCACCTCACACCACACATTGTCCTCAAACATCTCATTTCCAGCACATCCATCCTCCTGCGCACAACTCTATCCATAGCCCACGCCTCGCAACCATACAACATTATTGGAACCACTATTCCTTCAAACATACCCATTTTTGCTTTCCGAGATAATGTTCTCGACTTCCACACATTCTTCAAGGCTCCCAAGATTCTCGCCCCCTCCCCCACCCTATGATCCACTTCCGCTTCCATGGTTCCATCCACTGCCAGATCCACTCCCAGATATCTAAAACACTTTACTTCCTCCAGTTTTTCTCCATTCAAACTTACCTCCCAATTGACTTGACCCCCAACCCTACTGTACCTAATAACCTTGCTCTTATTCACATTTACTCTTAACTTTCTTCTTTCACACACTTTATCAAACTCAGTCACCAGCTTCTGCAGTTTCTCACACGAATCAGCCACCAGCGCTGTATCATCAGCGAACAACAACTGACTCACTTCCCAAGCTCTCTCATCCCCAACAGACTTCATACTTGCCCCTCTTTCCAAAACTCTTGCATTCACCTCCCTAACAACCCCATCCATAAACAAATTAAACAACCATGGAGACATCACACACCCCTGCCGCAAACCTACATTCACTGAGAACCAATCACTTTCCTCTCTTCCTACACGTACACATGCCTTACATCCTCGATAAAAACTTTTCACCGCTTCTAACAACTTGCCTCCCACACCATATATTCTTAATACCTTCCACAGAGCATCTCTATCAACTCTATCATATGCCTTCTCCAGATCCATAAATGCTACATACAAATCCATTTGCTTTTCTAAGTATTTCTCACATACATTCTTCAAAGCAAACACCTTATCCACACATCCTCTACCACTTCTGAAACCACACTGCTCTTCCCCAATCTGATGCTCTATACATGCCTTCACCCTCTCAATCAATACCCTCCCATACAATTTACCAGGAATACTCAACAAACTTATACCTCTGTAATTTGAGCACTCACTCTTATCCCCTTTGCCCTTGTACAATTGCACTATGCACGCATTCCACCAATCCTCAGGCACCTCACCATGAATCATACATACATTAAATAACTTTACCAACCAGTCAACAATACAGTCACCCCCTTTTTTAATAAATTCCACTGCAATACCATCCAAACCTGCTGCCTTGCCGGCTTTCATCTTCCACAAAGCTTTTACTACCTCTTCTCTGTTTACCAAATCATTTTACTTTAGGGAGAATAAAAAGATGTTCTGGAAGAAGGTAAATAAAGTGCGTAAGACAAGGGAGCAAATGGGAACTTCAGTGAAGGGCGCAAATGGGGAGGTGATAACAAGTAGTGGTGATGTGAGAAGGAGATGGAGTGAGTATTTTGAAGGTTTGTTGAATGTGTTTGATGAGAGAGTGGAAGATATAGGGTGTTTTGATCGAGATGGTGTGCAAAGTGAGAGGGTTAGGGAAAATGATTTGGTAAACAGAGAAGAGGTAGTAAAAGCTTTGCGGAAGATGAAAGCCGGCAAGGCAGCAGGTTTGGATGGTATTGCAGTGCAATTTATTAAAAAAGGGGGTGACTGTATTATTGACTGGTTGGTAAGGTTATTTAATGTATGTATGACTCATGGTGAGGTGCCTGAGGATTGGCAGAATGCGTGCATAGTGCCATTGTACAAAGGCAAAGGGGATAAGAGTGAGTGCTCAAATTACAGAGGTATAAGTTTGGTGAGTATTCCTGGTAAATTATATGGGAGGGTATTGATTGAGAGGGTGAAGGCATGTACAGAGCATCAGATTGGGGAAGAGCAGTGTGGTTTCAGAAGTGGTAGAGGATGTGTGGATCAGGTGTTTGCTTTCAAGAATGTATGTGAGAAATACTTAGAAAAGCAAATGGATTTGTATGTAGCATTTATGGATCTGGAGAAGGCATACGATAAAGTTGATAGAGATGCTCTGTGGAAGGTATTAAGAATATATGGTGTGGGAGGCAAGTTGTTAGAAGCAGTGAAAAGTTTTTATCGAGGATGTAAGGCATGTGTACGTGTAGGAAGAGAGGAAAGTGATTGGTTCTCAGTTAATGTAGGTTTGCGGCAGGGGTGTGTGATGTCTACATGGTTGTTTAATCTGTTTATGGATGGGGTTGTTAGGGAGGTGAATGCAAGAGTTTTGGAAAGAGGGGCAAGTATGAAGTCTGTTGGAGATGAGAGAGCTTGGGAAGTGAGTCAGTTGTTGTTCGCTGATGATACAGCGCTGGTGGCTGATTCATGTGAGAAACTGCAGAAGCTGGTGACTGAGTTTGGTAAAGTGTGTGAAAGAAGAAAGTTAAGAGTAAATGTGAATAAGAGCAAGGTTATTAGGTACAGTAGGGTTGAGAGTCAAGTCAATTGGGAGGTAAGTTTGAATGGAGAAAAACTGGAGGAAGTAAAGTGTTTTAGATATCTGGGAGTGGATCTGGCAGCAGATGGAACCATGGAAGCGGAAGTGGATCATAGGGTGGGGGAGGGGGCAAAAATCCTGGGAGCCTTGAAGAATGTGTGGAAGTCGAGAACATTATCTCGGAAAGCAAAAATGGTTATGTTTGAAGGAATAGTGGTTCCAACAATGTTGTATGGTTGCGAGGCGTGGGCTATGGATAGAGTTGTGTGCAGGAGGATGGATGTGCTGGAAATGAGATGTTTGAGGACAATGTGTGGTGTGAGGTGGTTTGATCGAGTGAGTAACGTAAGGGTAAGAGAGATGTGTGGAAATAAAAAGAGTGTGGTTGAGAGAGCAGAAGAGGGTGTTTTGAAATGGTTTGGGCACATGGAGAGAATGAGTGAGGAAAGATTGACCAAGGGGATATATGTGTCAGAGGTGGAGGGAACGAGGAGAAGTGGGAGACCAAATTGGAGGTGGAAAGATGGAGTGAAAAAGATTTTGTGTGATCTGGGCCTGAACATGCAGGAGGGTGAAAGGAAGGCAAGGAAGAGAGTGAATTGGATCGATGTGGTATACCGGGGTTGACGTGCTGTCAGTGGATTGAATCAGGGCATGTGAAGCGTCTGGGGTAAACCATGGAAAGCTGTGTAGGTATGTATATTTGCGTGTGTGGACGTATGTATATAAATGTGTATGGGGGTGGGTTGGGCCATTTCTTTCGTCTGTTTCCTTGCGCTACCTTGCAAACGCGGGAGACAGCAACAAAGCAAAAAAATATATATATATATATATATATATATATATATATATATATATATATATATATATATATATGTATACATACATATATATATATATAAACAGAAGAAGGAGTCATGCGAGGAGTGCTCATCCTCCTCGAAGGCTCAGATTGGGGTGTCTAAATGTGTGTGGAATGTAACGAAGATGAGAAAAAAGGAGAGATAGGTAGTATGTTTGAGGAAAGGAGCCTGGATGTTTTGGCTCTGAGTGAAACAAAGCTCAAGGGTAAAGGGGAAGAGTGGTTTGGGAATGTCTTGGGAGTAAAGTCAGGGGTTAGTGAGAGGACAAGAGCAAGGGAAGGAGTAGCACTACTCCTGAATCAGGAGTTGTGGGAGTATGTGATAGAGTGTAAGAAAGTAAATTCTAGATTGATATGGGTAAAACTGAAAGTTGATGGAGAGAGATGGGTGATTATTGGTGCATATGCACCTGGGCATGAGAAGAAAGATCATGAGAGGCAAGTGTTTTGAGAGCAGCTAAATGAGTGTGGTCGTGGCTTTGATGCACAAGACCAGGTTATAGTGATGGGTGATTTGAATGCAAAGGTGAGTAATGTGGCAGTTGAGGGAATAATTGGTATACATGGAGTGTTCAGTGTTGTAAATGGAAATGGTGAAGAGCTTGTAGATTTATGTGCTGAAAAAGGAGTGGTGATTGGGAATACCTGGATTAAAAAGCAAGATATATATAAGTATACGTATGTAAGCAGGAGAGATGGCCAGAGAGGGTTATTGGATTACGTGTTAATTGATAGACGCACAAAAGAGAGACTTTTGGATGTTAATGTGCTGAGAGGTGCAACTGGAGGAATGTCTCATCATTATCTTGTGGAGGCAAAGGTGAAGAATTGTGGGGGTTTTCAGAAAAGAAGAGAGAATGTTGGGGTGAAGAGAGTGGTGAGAGTAAGTGAGCTTGGGAAGGAGACTGGTGTGAGGAAGTACCAGGAGAGACTGAGTACAGAATGGAAAAAGGTGAGAACAAAGGAGGTAAGGGGAGTGGGGGAGGAATGGGATGTATTTAGGGAAGCAGTGATGGCTTGTGCAAAAGATGCTTGTGGCATGAGAAACGTGGGAGGTGGGTTGATTAGAAAAGGTAGTGAGTGGTGGGATGAAGAAGTAAGATTATTAGTGAAAGAGAAGAGAGAGGCATTTGGACGATTTTTGCAGGGAAAAAATGCAAATGAGTGGGAGATGTATAAAAGAAAGAGGTAGGAGGTCAAGAGAAAGGTGCAAGAGGTGAAAAAGAGGGCAAATGAGAGTTGGGGTGAGAGAGTATCATTAAATTTCAGGGAGAATAAAAAGATGTTTTGGAAGGAGGTAAATAAAGTGCATAACACAAGGGAGCAAATGGGAACTTTGGTGAAGGGGGCTGATGGGGAGGTGATAACAAGTAGTGGTGATGTGAGAAGGAGATGGAGTGAGTATTTTGAAGGTTTGTTGTATGTGTTTGATGATAGAGTGGCAGATATAGGGTGTTTTGGTCGAGGTGGTGTGAAAAGTGAGAGGGTTAGGGAAAATGATTTGGTAAACAGAGAAGAGGTAGTAAAAGCTTTACGGAAGATGAAAGCCGGCAAGGCAGCAGGTTTGGATGGTATTGCAGTGGAATTTATTAAAAAAGGGGGTGACTGTATTGTTGACTGGTTGGTAAGGTTATTTAATGTATGTATGATTCATGGTGAGGTGCCTGAGGATTGGCGGAATGCTTCCATAGTGCCACTGTACAAAGGCAAAGGGGATAAGAGTGAGTGCTCAAATTACAGAGGTATAAGTTTGTTGAGCATTCCTGGTAAATTATATGGGAGGGTATTGATTAAGAGGGTGAAGGCATGTACAGAGCATCAGATTGGGGAAGAGCAGTGTGGTTTCAGAAGTGGTAAAGGATGTGTGGATCAGGTGTTTGCTTTGAAGAATGTATGTGAGAAATACTTAGAAAAACAAATGGATTTGTATGTAGCATTTATGGATCTGGAGAAGGCATATGATAGAGTTGATAGAGATGCTCTGTGGAAGGTTTTAAGAAGATATGGTGTGGGAGGCAAGTTGTTAGAAGCAGTGAAAAGTTTTTATCGAGGATGTAATGCATGTGTACGTGTAGGAAGAGAGGAAAGTGATTGGTTCTCAGTGAATGTAGGTTTGCGGCAGGGGTGTGTGATGTCTCCGTGGTTGTTTAATTTGTTTCTGGATGGGGTTCTTAGGGAGGTAAATGCAAGGGTTTTGGAAAGAGGGGCAAGTATGAAGTCTGTTGTGGATGAGAGAGCTTGGGAAGTGAGTCAGTTGTTGTTTGCTGATAATAAAGCGCTGATGGCTGATTCATGTAAGAAACTGCAGAAGCTGGTGACTCAGTTTGGTAAAGTGAGTGAAAGAAGAAAGTTAAGAGTAAATGTGAATAAGAGCAAGGTTATTAGGTACAGTAGGGTTGAGGGTCAAGTCAACTGGGAGGTAAGTTTGAATGGAGAAAAACTGGAGGAAGTAAAGTGTTTTAGATATCTGGGAGTGGATCTGGCAGTGGATGGAACCATGGAAGCGGATGTGAATCATAGGGTGGGGGAGGGGGCGAAAATTTTGGGAGCCTTGAAGAATGTTTGGAAGTCGAGAACATTATCTCGGAAAGCAAAAATGGGTATGTTTGAAGGAATAGTGGTTCCAACAATGTTGTATGGTTGCGAGGCGTGGGCTATGGATAGAGTTGTGTGCAGGAGGGTGGATGTGCTGGAAATGAGATGTTTGAGGACAATATGTGGTGTGAGGTGGTTTGATCGAGTAAGTAATGTAAGGGTAAGAGAGATGTGTGGAAATAAAAAGAGTGTAGTTGAGAGAGCAGAAGAGGGTGTTTTGAAATGGTTTGGCAACATGAAGAGAATGAGTGAGGAAAGATTGACAAAGAGGATACATATGTCAGAGGTGGAGGGAACGAGGAGAAGTGGGAGACCAAACTGCAGGTGGAAAGATGGAGTGAAAAAGATTTTGAGTGATCGGGGCCTGAACATGCAAGAGGGTGAAAGGCGTGCAAGGAATAGAGTGAATTGGAATGATGTGGTATACCGGGGTCAACGTGCTGTCAATGGATTGAAGCAGGGCATGTGAAGCGTCTGGGGTAAACCATGGAAAGTTGTGTGGGGCCTGGATGTGGAAAGGGAGCTATGGTTTCGGTGCATTATTACATGACAGCTAGAGACTGAGTGTGAACAAATGGGGCCTTTGGTGTCTTTCCTAGCGCTACCTCGCACACATGAGGGGGGAAGGGGTTGTTATTCCATGTGTGGCGAGGTGGCGATGGGAACAAATAAAGGCAGACAGTATGAATTATGTACATGTGTATATATGTATATGTCTGTGTGTATATGTATGTGTACACTGAGATGTATAGGTATGTATATTTGTGTGTGTGGACGTGTATGTATATACATGTGTATGTGGGCAGGTTGGGCCACTCTTTCGTCTGTTTCCTTACGCTACCTCGCTAATGCGGGAGACAGCGACAAAGCAAAATAAATATAAAATATAATAATAAATAATAAAAATATATATATATATATATATATATATATATATATATATCTTTTCTTTTTCATACTATTTGCCATTTCCCGCATCAGCGAGGTAGCGTTAAGAACAATGGACTGGGCCTTTGAGGGAATATCCTCACCTGGCCCCCTTCTCTGTTCCTTCTTTTGGAAAATCAAAAAAAAGAAAAAAAGAAAAAATGGTCAGATTGGGGTGTCTAAATGTGTGTGGATGTAACCAAGATGAGAAAAAAGGAGAGATAGATAGTATGTTTGAGGAAAGGAACCAGGATGTTTTCGCTCTAAGAGAAATGAAGCTCAAGGGTAAAGGGGAAGAGTGGTTTGGGAATGTTTTGGGAGTAAAGTCAGCGGTTGGTGAGAGGACAAGAGCAAGGGAAGGAGTAGCACTACTCCTGAAACAGGAGTGGTGGGAGTATAAGATAGAGTGTAAGAAAGTAAACTCTAGATTGATATGGGTAAAACTGAAAGTGGAAGGAGAGAGATGGGTGATTATTGGTGCATATGCACCTGGGCATAGGAAGAAAGATCATGAGAGGCAAGTGTTTTGGGAGCAGCTGAGTGAGTGTTAGTAGTTTTGATGTACAAGACCGGGTTATAGTGATGGGTGATTTGAATGCAAAGGTGAGTAATACGGTAGATGAGGGAATAACTGGTGTACATGGGGTGTTCAGTGTTGTAAATGGAAATGGTGAAGAGCTTGTAGATCTGTGAGCTGAAAAAGGACTGGTGATTGAGAATACCTGGTTTAAAAAGAGAGATATACATAAGTATACCCATGTAAGTAGGAGAGATGGCCAGAGAGCATTACTGGATTACGTGTTAATTGATAGGCACATGAAAGAAAGACTTTTGGATGTTAATGTGCTGAGAGGTGCAACTGGAGAGATGTCTGATCATCATCTCTTGGAGGCGAAAGTGAAGATTTGTAGAGGTTTTCAGAAAAAAAGAGAGAATGTTGAGGTGAAGAGAGTGGTGAGAATAAGTAAGCTTGGGAAGGAGATTTGTGTGAGGAAGTATCAGGAGAGATTGAGGTCAGAATGGAAAAAGGTGAGAGCAAAGAACATAAGGGGAATGGAGGAGGAATGGGATGTATTTAGGGAAGCAGTGATTGCTTGTGCAAAAGATGCTTGTCCCATGAGAAGCATGGGAGGTAGGCAGATTATAAAGGATAGTGAGTGGTGGGATGAAGAAGTGAGATTATTGGTGAAAGAGAAGAGAGAGGCATTTGGACAAGTTTTGCAGGGAAATAGTGCCAAGGAGTGGGAGATGTTTAAAAGAATGAGGCAGGAGATCAAGAGATAGGAGCAAAAGGTGAAAAAGAGGGCAAATGAGAGTTGGGGTGAGAGAGCATCATTAAATCTTAGGGAGAATAAAAAGTCATTTTGGAAGGAGGTAAATAAAGTGCGTAAGACAATAGAACAAATGGGAACATCGGTGAAGGGGGCTAATGGGAAGATGATAACAAGTAGTGGTGATGTGAGGAGATGGAGTGAGTATTTTGAAGGTTTGTTGAATGTGTTAGATGACAGAGTGGCAAATATAGGGTGTTTTGGTCGAGGTGGTGTGCAAAGTGAGAGGGTTAGGGAGAATGATTTGGTAAACAGAGAAGAGGTAGTAAAAGCTTTGTGGAAGATGAAAGCTGGCAAGGCAGTGGGTTTGGATAGTATTGCAGTGGAATTTATATAAAAAGGGGGTGACTGTGTGGTTGACTGGTTGGTAAGGATATCTAATGTATGTATGACTCATGGTGGGGTGCCTGAGGATTGGCAGAATGCATGCATAGTGCCATTGTACAAAGGGAAAGGGGATAAAGGTGAGTGCTCAAATTACAGAAGTATAAGTTTGTTGAGTATACCTGGGAAATTATATGGGAAAGTATTGATTGAGAGGGTGAAGGCATGTACAGAGCATCAGATTGGGGAAGAGCAGTGTAGTTTCGGAAGTGGTAGAGGATGTGTGGATCAGGCGTTTGCTTTGTAGAATGTATGTGAGAAATACTGAGAAAAACAAATAGATTTGTATGTAGCATTTATGGATTTGGAGAAGGCATAAAATAGAGTTGATAGAGATGCTCTGTGGAAGGTATTAAGAATATATGGTGTGGGAGGCAAGTTGTTAGAAAGTGAACAGTTTTTATCGCGAATGTTGGGCATGTGTATGAGTACGAAGAGAGGAAAGTGATTGTTTCTTTGTGATTGTCGGTTTGCGGCAGGGGTGCATGATGTCTCCATGGCTGTTTAATTTGTTTATGGATGGGGTTGTTAGGGAGGTGAATGCAAGAGTTTTGGAAAGAGGGGCAAGTATGCAGTCTGTCGTGGATGAGAGGGCTTGGGAAGTGAGTCAGTTGTTGTTCGCTGATGATACAGCGCTGGTGGTTGATATGGGTGAGAAACTGCAGAAGCTGGTGACTGAGTTTGGTAAACTGTGTGAAAAAAGAAAGCTGAGAGTAAATGTGAATAAAAGCAAGGCTATTAGGTACAGTAGGGTTGAGGGACAAGTCATCTGGAAGGTAAGTTTGAATGGAGAAAAACTGGAGGAAGTGAGGTGTTTTAGATATCTGGGAGTGGATTTGGCAGTGGATGGAACAATGGAAGTGGAAGTGAATCACAGGGTGGGGGAGGGGGCAAAAGTTCTGGGAGCGTTGAAAAATGTGTAGAAGGCGAGAACATTCTCTCGGAAAGCAAAAACTGTATGTTTGAAGGAATAGTGGTTCCAACATTGTTATATGGTTGCCAGGTGTGGGCTATAGATAGAGATGTGCGGAGGAGGGTGGATGTGTCGGAAATGAGATGTTTGAGGACAATATGTGGTGTGAAGTGGTTTGATCGAGTAAGTAATGAAAGGGGTAAGAGAGATTTGTGGTAATAAAAAGTGTGTGGTTGAGAGAGGAGAATAGGGTGCTTTGAAATGGTTTGGTCACATGGAGAGAATGAGTGAGGAAAGATTGACCAAGAGGATATATGCGTCAGAGGTGGAAGGAAGAAGAAGTGAGAGACCAAATTGGAGGTGGAAAGATGGAGTGAAAAAGATTTTGAGCGATCGGGGCCGGAACATGCAGGAGGTTGAAAGGCGTGCAAGGAATAGAGTGAATTGGAACGATGTCGTATACCGGGGTCAATGTGCTGTCAATGGATTGAACCAGGGCATGTGAAGCGTCTGTGGTAAACCATGGAAAGTTTTGTGGGGCCTGGATGTGGAAAGGGAGCTGTGGTTTCGGTGCATTATACATCACAGCAAGAGACTGAGTGTGAACGAATGAGGCCTTTGTTGTCTTTTCCTGGCGCTACCTCGCGCACATATGGGGGGGAGGGGGTTGTCATTTCATGTGTGGCGTGGTGGCGATGGGAATAAATAAAGGCAGCAAGTATGAATTATGTACATGTGTATACATGTATATGTCTGTGTATGTATATATGTGTATACACTGAAATGTATAGGTATGCATATGTGAGTGTGTGGACGTGTATGTATATACATGTGTATGTGGGTGGGTTGGGCCATTCTTTCGTCTGTTTCCTTGCACTACCTCGCTAACATGGGAGACAGCGACAAAGTATAATAAAATAGAAAATGTAAAGCCATTTTCCTTCATACATAATTGCCATTTCCCACATCAGCAAGGTAGCTTTAAGAATAGAGGACTGAGCCTTAGAAGGAATATCCTCACTTGCCCCCTTCTTTGTTCCTTCTTTTGGAAAATTAAAAAAACGGGAGGGGAGGATAAAATAAACTATCATTTATCATTTACACACACACACACTCACACACACTCACACACACACACACACACACACACACACACACACACACACACACACACACACTACTTTTGTACTAAGAGGCCATAACAGCATTTAGAATCTTTCACCAATGTCTTACAGTCTGCATTTTTGAAAGTCCTTTTCTATGAACTTTATCAGAATGGCAGACAAGGATGTGACATATGACAAAATGGCTTAAAAATATAGAACACCAAAAAATATATCATTAAATTTCGAAGTAGAGAGGCTTTAAACAGTAAAGCATTTACATAAAGAATTCTAAAGAAGTTTGCTGGTCAAATCATCCCAGCAAAACTTTTTCAAATGAGAGATATTCTAGAATAGTTAAATACACCTAAACTGCATTCTTACTTTTACTTAATATTCAGTCTATCAATGCTCAGAATGATTATTCAATGTGATTAAATTATCAAGCTTTTCAGAATGATAAAAAGCACTCTCCAAAATTAACCTCAAAAAGTTACAAAAATGAACCTAAGTGTACTTCTGAGCAGTAAAGCAAATCAACAGAAAGCTATGGGTGGTTCATTTACTAACCTTTTGCAAGACGTGCAGTGACCTGACTCATGACTTCCACTTCATGTGACTTCTTATCTGACATTATTCCCCTCATCTCAAATGTGTTGACCTCGCTGGACCCATATGCATTAAGTACCTACAGCAAAGACTAGTGGTTGTTAAGACAGAAGCTACACTGAAATATCATATTTTTCCACATTAGAAACTCTTCTTAAACCTCTTACCAATAAACAGCACTCAGATGATTCTACCTATCTATAGGGTAATGCCCCCTTCACCTGCATAGCACTTTCAATTATTCTATTGCTTTGACATCTACCATTTCCAAAGTCTTTGAATCCTTCCTCAACTCCCATAGCCTTAAACATCTCGAAAATCACAGTCTTCTCTGTGATCACCAGTATGGCTTCCATAAGGTGAGATTCACTGGTAATATTCTTTCCCATTTACTAATGTCTGTTCATCATACCTGAAAGATTCTGGGGAGTCATGTGTGGTTGCCCTTAACATATCCAAGGCTTCTGACAGGGTGTGGCATCAGGGTCTCATCTCTAAGCTCCCATCTTTTGGCTTCCCTCCCTCACTCTGCTCCTTCCTCTTTGGCTGATCTCTGTGGTTGTTGATGGATCACCCTTCCCCCTTTTCTCCATCAACAATGGTGTCCCTTAAGGTTTTGTCCTGTCCCCTACACTTTTCCTCCCTTTATTCAAACATTTCCTCTCCACAAACAATCCAGTACTGATGACTCAATGCTGCATTCATCTACATCCTTCAATTCTGCTCCCTCTTCTCTCAATCAATCTGTATCTTGTCTAGACATAGCTTGCTCAATAAATTCAGACTTCGACTGGACATCTCAGTGGGACAGACAAAATATTGTTAAGTTTAATGCCTCCAAGACCAAATTTCTATCCATCTCTCTATGGAAAACTCCTCACAACTCTTATCTCTCCCTTGACAGTTCTGTAATTCCACCTCTTGACTCTATGAACATATGTGGTATTACTATGACATCCACTCTTTCTTGGAAATCCCACATTGAAGTAATAGCTAAGTCTATCTCTAAGAAACTGGGTGTCCTGTAGCTAAGTCTATCTCTAAGAAACTGGGTGTCCTGTTTAGATGTCGAAACTTCTCTTCTGAACAGCTGCTCCGTTTATACAAGGGGTTGATTTGTCCTTGTATGGAGTACTGCTCTCACATTTGGGGTGGTTCTAGCTCTGTATAATTACTTGACAGTTGAGTCAAAAGTGATCCAACTTATAAACTGTCCCAGGCTACCTTCCAAACTTGACCCCCTTGCCCTACACCGTATCATTCGTTCACTTTCCCTCTTCTATAGGTATAACTTTGGTTTCTACTCCCAAGAGCTGGATGCTTGTGTGCCCCCACTACTAGCTGAATCACATAATACTTGGCAAGCTGCTGCATCACAAGAATACTGTGTGGCCATTGGCAACTCAAAGGTGGGCTGTTTTGATACCTGCTTCTTTTCCTACATATCGAAGCTTTGGAACTCTCTACCTTCACATGTTTTTACCAATAACTATGACTTGGCACATTTAAAAAAAACAGGTGTTTCTTTGTGGAGGCTAAGGTGAAGATTTGTATGGGTTTTCAGAAAAGAAGAGTGAATGTTGGGGTGAAGAGGGTGGTGAGAGTAAGTGAGCTTGAGAAGGAGACCTGTGTGAGGAAGTACCAGGAGAGACTGAGTACAGAATGGAAAAAGGTGAGAACAATGGAAGTAAGGGGAGTGGGGGAGGAATGGGATGTATTTAGGGAATCAGTGATGGATTGCGCAAAAGATGCTTGTGGCATGAGAAGAGTGGGAGGTGGGTTGATTAGAAAGGGTAGTGAGTGGTGGGATGAAGAAGTAAGAGTATTAGTGAAAGAGAAGAGAGAGGCATTTGGACGATTTTTGCAGGGAAAAAATGCAATTGAGTGGGAGATGTATAAAAGAAAGAGACAGGAGGTCAAGAGAAAGGTGCAAGAGGTGAAAAAAAGGGCAAATGAGAGTTGAGGTGAGAGAGTATCATTAAATTTTAGGGAGAATAAAAAGATGTTCTGGAAGGAGGTAAATAAAGTGCGTAAGACAAGGGAGCAAATGGGAACTTCGGTGAAGGGCGCAAGTGGGGAGGTGATAACAAGTAGTGGGGATGTGAGAAGGAGATGGAGTGAGTATTTTGAAGGTTTGTTGAATGTGTTTGATGATAGAGTGGCAGATATAGGGTGTTTTGGTCGAGGTGGTGTGCAAAGTGAGAGGGTTAGGGAAAATGATTTGGTAAACAGAGAAGAGGTAGTGAAAGCTTTGCGGAAGATGAAAGCTGGCAAGGCAGCAGGTTTGGATGGTATTGCAGTGGAATTTATTAAAAAAGGGGGTGACTGTATTGTTGACTGGTTGGTAAGGTTATTTAATGTATGTATGACTCATGGTGAGGTGCCTGAGGATTGGCGGAATGCGTGCATAGTGCCATTGTACAAAGGCAAAGGGGATAAGAGTGAGTGCTCAAATTACAGAGGTATAAGTCTGTTGAGTATTCCTGGTAAATTATATGGGAGGGTATTGATTGAGAGGGTGAAGGCATGTACAGAGCATCAGATTGGGGAAGAGCAGTGTGGTTTCAGAAGTGGTAGAGGATGTGTGGATCAGGTGTTTGCTTTGAAGAATGTATGTGAGAAATACTTAGAAAAGCAAATGGATTTGTATGTAGCATTTATGGATCTGGAGAAGGCATATGATAGAGTTGATAGAGATGCTCTGTGGAAGGTATTAAGAATATATGGTGTGGGAGGAAAGTTGTTAGAAGCAGTGAAAAGTTTTTATCGAGGATGTAAGGCATGTGTACATGTAGGAAGAGAGGAAAGTGATTGGTTCTCAGTGAATGTAGGTTTGCGGCAGGGGTGTGTGATGTCTCCATGGTTGTTTAATTTGTTTATGGATGGGGTTGTTAGGGAGGTAAATGCAAGAGTTTTGGAAAGAGGGGCAAGTATGAAGTCTGTTGGGGATGAGAGAGCTTGGGAAGTGAGTCAGTTGTTGTTCGCTGATGATACAGCGCTGGTGGCTGATTCATGTGAGAAACTGCAGAAGCTGGTGACTGAGTTTGGAAAAGTGTGTGGAAGAAGAAAGTTAAGAGTAAATGTGAATAAGAGCAAGGTTATTAGGTACAGTAGGGTTGAGGGTCAAGTCAATTGGGAGGTGAGTTTGAATGGAGAAAAACTGGAGGAAGTGAAGTGTTTTAGATATCTGGGAGTGGATCTGGCAGCGGATGGAACCATGGAAGCGGAAGTGGATCATAGGGTGGGGGAGGGGGCGAAAATCCTGGGGGCCTTGAAGAATGTGTGGAAGTCGAGAACATTATCTCGGAAAGCAAAAATGGGTATGTTTGAAGGAATAGTGGTTCCAACAATGTTGTATGGTTGCGAGGCGTGGGCTATGGATAGAGTTGTGCGCAGGAGGATGGATGTGCTGGAAATGAGATGTTTGAGGACAATGTGTGGTGTGAGGTGGTTTGATCGAGTGAGTAACGTAAGGGTAAGAGAGATGTGTGGAAATAAAAAGAGCGTGGTTGAGAGAGCAGAAGAGGGTGTTTTGAAGTGGTTTGGGCACATGGAGAGGATGAGTGAGGAAAGATTGACCAAGAGGATATATGTGTCGGAGGTGGAGGGAACATGGAGAAGAGGGAGACCAAATTGGAGGTGGAAAGATGGAGTGAAAAAGATTTTGTGTGATCGGGGCCTGAGCATGCAGGTGGGTGAAAGGAGGGCAAGGAATAGAGTGAATTGGAGCGATGTGGTATACCGGGGTTGACGTGCTGTCAGTGGATTGAAGCAGGGCATGTGAAGCGTCTGGGGTAAACCATGGAAAGCTGTGTAGGTATGTATATTTGCGTGTGTGGACGTATGTATATACATGTGTATGGGGGGGGGGTTGGGCCATTTCTTTCGTCTGTTTCCTTGCGCTACCTCGCAAACGCGGGAGACAGCGACAAAGTATAATAAATAATATAAATATAATAGTGGATGGATATCTCACATGTAAAGTCTGCTGTAATCCAGCTTCAATCTAAGCTAAAAAGAGATGGAGTTGGGTAAAATGTAACAAATGAGTCCTTTCTGTCAAAAAATGAAATAATTTTCATTCCCTCCAAGGAAAGGCATTCAATGGCCCTAGTTATGGTAGCTAACCATACCAAGAGCAGTCTTCTACAATATATCCCACAAAGATGGATTAATGCAAATCCTTTTAGTTTGCAGCAAATCCAAGATCACATGCAAATACTGCAAAAATGCATTTCCTTGATTTTGTAATTTGACTTAGCTAAAACAATTTGCCATGTAAAATGACAAACAACTCAAAATGTGAAAAAATACTAACATGCTGCATGCTCTTTAAGTTATACTGCCCTGCTGTTTATTGCCTTGTTGTTAGGCACATGAGGTACACTAGGTGTACTATCAGGCATATAGGGAGATGTTTAGTATAACTGAAAAGTGTTTTTGTCACAAATAACCATTATTTCTTGAGGCTTTTATCTATAATACTACACATTATTTTCTACAAGCTTCACAACTTCACAAATTCTTATATAGGCCTCCTTGACATTCTTACAGAGAGTGATCACAGTACAGAAAAAAATTTTGTCTGTAGAACTTGGAAACAATGCATGGGATATCACCACAAGCAATAATGGCTGCATGTTTCACCTCCAGGTAAAAGCAAGCAATTCAAGAATAATGATTGCATACACACCAGTCGATGTAAACAGGAAACATCATGACACATACACCAGCAACAGTGAATGGGTTAAGGACCAAACAGGAAGCCCCAACCCCTCCAAACACACACACACACACACACACACACACATATTCTGTGGAGGAGAAACTTCCTAAGTGAGAGACAGCATAGTTTTATGAGAGAGTGACCTCAATCCTAGACAAAAGGGAAGGCCGCGTGGGCCATCTGTATCTGGATTGCCAGAAGGCATTTGACACTGTCCCACACAGGAGACCATTTATGAAACTGAATCACCAAGCAGGAACAAGGTGAAAACTCCTTCCTTGAGTGAAAGATTATATCACAGGGAGGGAAAAAAAGATGCCTGTCAGAGAAGCCTTTTCCAAATAGGTTGAGGTGACCAGTGGAGTGCCACAGGGTTCAGTTATGGAACCATTATTCTTCTTGATCTACATAAATGACTTGCCTGAAGGAATAGAATCCAACTTGAACATGTTTGCAGATGGTGTAAAAGTCTGGAGGGAAGTGAAAAGTGAAAAGGATTGCATCAGCTTAAAAGGGGACTTAAAAAGACTCCAAAGTTGATCAGGAATGTGGATGATGAAATTCATCTCTAGCAATTGTAAAGTAATGAGGTTGAGATAAAGCAAAAGATGGCCTCAGTATGATTACTACCTAACAGGAAGCATGTTTCATGATTCTGTGTGTGAAAAGGACATGGGAGTACACATCATCCCTAACCTGTCACCAGGATATCATATTAGGAAAATAGCTAAGGAGACACACCATCTGCTGGCAAATATCAGAATAGCTGTTAAGTATATGGATAAGGAAATACTTATAATGCCATTCATATTGTACATAAAGCCAAAACTAGAATATGCTTCACAGAATTAATAGAGCTAATTGACAGGAAAGGCTGGTGGCTTTTAATTTACCAACCTTGGAAGAGATAAGACTATGGGAGGACCTGATCACAACCCTTAAGTTTTTAAAAGAGAGAAATGAAGTGGACAAATACCAGTACTTTGAGAGATGTAGGGACAGAGGAACCAAACCTGAGGACACAACATGAAATTATGAAAGAAAATTGTAAATAAAGATTTAAAGAAATATTTTTATAGTATGAGAGGTGAATGATTGGGGCAGATTGGCTGATGACATAGTCAATACAGACAGCATGCATAAATCCAGAAAGTTGTATGACAGTTAAGAGTGTTCAAGAGATGGAGCCCCAAAAGCATAAAACTTCCTCCCCATAATTACACACACACACACACACACACACACACATACACACACACACACACACACACACACACACACAAACAAACACATACACACACAAAACATTCAGTCTACTAAAGAAAACCCTTGGCCACTTTAATGAAGATATCTAAACACATCAGTGTTAAAACCTAATTTAACTGGGTCATCAAAATATAACAAGTATGAGGAAACAGCATTAACTTGCAATTAACTACATCACAGTATCCTGAAACAATAGAGTAGAGAACACGAAAGAACCACTACTGAGATCTCAGATGGCTGCTTCAGGGCTACAAATCCCCTAAACATTATCTGTGTTGTTTCATACTGCCTTAGTGATGATTTTTTAATCCTCTGAAAACTATCAGTGTGTTCCTTAGCAGGACCCTTCAGATGAGGGTATTTCAAGATTCTAAGAAATAATAAAAAAATAATCTAGTCATCAACTAATAGTAGATATCAAGAAAATTAAAAGAGAAAGGAAAAATCTGATAAATTATCTATTTTTGTTGCTGTGCAGACTTTAAATCTGTCACATTATGTATTGCCTGTGTCATAAGGCATTTCTCCACACCAGTAAAGCACAACTTCCAATGCATATCTTTTGTGCGTAAACAAAAATGAAGACTCCACAGTAATCAATGACTAATATCAAAGCACAGAACCAGTAGGAACTACTGCTAAAGGGTTAATGCAGTCTGTCTTCAAGTCTGCGACCTGAGGACCTAACTGAGGAACATTATGAGTTCCTGAAAATCCATATATGAACTGCCCAAGGCCTCAGCAATGTATTCAAGAGCAACATTCCTTCAATTGCTGAACCTGGATTAGCTTCAGATAAGATATTTCGATTGGACTGTTCAACTTTCAAACATACAGGAACTAAGGCTGGTTTTACCAAAAACAGGCTAACAACGTAACCTGACTTAGCAGCTAAGCCTCTACTGCACTTGCAAATGGGTTTGGAGGAGGTAAGACAGAAACCATCAATCTGTGACTGGCCCTTGTTGCAAACATGGATGTTCCTTGGTCATTGTCTAAATATTGGATCCATATTAAAGGAGTCCAAGTCCAAGCTTCATACCCTTCTTACTGGTTTTTCTCAAGCTAGACCATTTACTATATTATTTAAAGCTGCCTTTTGAGAAATGCAACAAAGAACAAACCACTCCTCTTAACTAGAAAGATCAAAAGTGTTCAATATCACTGAGGTAATTACTTTGCTACATTACCTTTATTGACATATGACACCAATTACTTACTATCTAGAAATAGATGTTCTGATGTACCTTTCTCTGTCCTTGCCTCTCTGCGACAGATGTATTCTGTTAATATTCCCTTATACTGATACAGGTTAAACTGAAAAGATGGGACTATGTTCCTTACTTTACTGTCTTGTTACTGTATTTGTGTAGAAGCTTTGTCCTTGAGAGTTGTCTATGTATATCTCTTCTAGATGGTGGAAGTGCTCTCCAAAAGCTCTTCTTGCTCATTATCCCAAATGAAGCCACCTCCTTCCCTTGTCTCATGGCTCTGAGTGAAGAATAACTTCCCTGACTCATTCTTGCTGGGTCTAGAACAACTTCAAAGTTAAGCAACCCTCTAATCTATTCATTTCACCTTTCTACCTATTAACCTCCTTTATGTTCCTCCAAGCTCTGGTCTGAAAATCTCTAGGAAGGGACAAGGATCGATCTCTGTGTCCCAGACCAAACCCAACAAGTTCACTGTCTTTGAAGGAACCGGCATAGACTTCTATAGGTTTAAATGTGGCCAAACTTACCTATCACCTTTTGGACTCCCTTCAGATATTCCAAACATCTCAACAAAAAGCCTTTTTTTCTTCTAGGTGCTTTATAAGTACAGCTACTACTCATGAAAATGTGTTGGATGATATATTTAGACTGAAATATATGGTGTTGAACTTGAGAGCCTGGTGGCCAACTATGAATGATAGGAAATTCTGAAACAAGATTTTCAAAACCTTGCAAACATGTGTCCTTTAAGTAAATGAATACTGTTCCCATATCTATCTGAATTACTATTTTGCCTGATTTTACTTTAAACATTTTGAAGGATGTGCATTCTCCACTCAATCTCTCATGGTACTTCCTCACACAAATCTACTTTCCAGGCTCACTTACTCTCACCACTCTCTTCCCCACAATATTCTCTCCTCTTTTCTGAAAACGTCTACAAATCTTCACCTTTGCCTCCACAAGATAATGATCAGACATCCCTCCAGCTGCCTCTCTCAGTACATTAACATCCAAAAGACTCTTTTCACCAATAATCACCATCTCTCTCCATCCACTTTCAGTTTTACCCATATCAATCTAGAGTTTACTTTCTTACATTCTATCACATACTCCCACAACTCATGCTTCAGAAGTAGTGATACTCCTTCCTTTGCTCCCTGTCCTCTCACTAACCCCAGACTTCACTCCCAAGATATTCCCAAACCACTCTTCCCTTTTACCCTTGAGCTTTGTTTCACTCAGAGCCAAAACATCCAGGTTCCTTTCAATAAAATTACCGCCTATCTCTCCTTTTCTCTCATCTTGGTTACATCCACACACATTTAGACAATCCAATCAGAGACTTCGAGGGGGATGAGCACTCCCCGCATGACTCCTCCTTCTGTTTCCCCTACTAAAAAGTTGAAATACAAGGTGGGGAGGATTTCTAGCCCCCCCGATCCTGCCCCCTTAAGTCACCTTCTACGACACACGTGGAATACATGGGAAGTATTCTTTCTCACCAATCCCATGGGATATATATATATATATATATATATATATATATATATATATATATATATATATATATATATATATATATATATATATATATATATCTTTTCTTTCAAACTATTCGCCATTTCCCACATTAGCGAGGTAGCGTTAAGAACAGAGGACTGGGCCTTGAGAGAATACCCTCACCTGGCCCAATTCTCTGTTCCTTCTTTTGGAAAATTAAAAAAAAAATGAGAGGGGAGGATTTCCAGCCCCCCGCTCCCTCCCCTTTTAGTCGCCTTCTATATATATATATATATATATATATATATATATATATATATATATATATATATGTATATATATATATATATATCCCTGGGGTTAGGGGTGAAAGAATACTTCCCACGTATTCCCTGCGTGTCATAGAAGGCGACTAAAAGGGGAGGGAGCGAGGGGCTGGAAATCCTCTCCTTTCGTTTTTTTTTTTTTATTATTATTATTTTCCAAAAGAAGGAACAGAGAAGGGGGCCACGTGAGGATATTCCCTCAAAGGCCCAGTCCTCTGTTCTTAACGCTACCTCGCTAACGCGGGAAATGGCGAATAGTTTGAAAGAAATATATATATATATATATATATATATATATATATATATATATATATATATATATATATATTTTTTTTTTTTTTTTTTTTTTTTGCCACTGTCTCCCGCATTTGCGAGGTAGCGCAAGGAAACAGACAAAAGAAATGGCCCAACCCACCCCCATACACATGTATATACATACGTCCACACACGCAAATATACATACCTACACAGCTTTCCATGGTTTACCCCAGACGCTTCACATGCCTTGATTCAATCCACTGACAGCACGTCAACCCCGGTATACCACATCGCTCCAATTCACTCTATTCCTTGCCCTCCTTTCACCCTCCTGCATGTTCAGGCCCCGATCACACAAAATCTTTTTCACTCCATCTTTCCACCTCCAATTTGGTCTCCCTCTTCTCCTCGTTCCCTCCACCTCCGACACATATATCCTCTTGGTCAATCTTTCCTCACTCATTCTCTCCATGTGACCAAACCATTTCAAAACACCCTCTTCTGCTCTCTCAACCACGCTCTTTTTATTTCCACACATCTCTCTTACCCTTATGTTACTTACTCGATCAAACCACCTCACACCACACATTGTCCTCAAACATCTCATTTCCAGCACATCCATCCTCCTGCGCACAACTCTATCCATAGTCCACGCCTCGCAACCATACAACATTGTTGGAACCACTATTCCTTCAAACATACCCATTTTTGCTTTCCGAGATAATGTTCTCGACTTCCACACATTCTTCAAGGCTCCCAGAATTTTCGCCCCCTCCCCCACCCTATGATCCACTTCCGCTTCCATGTTTCCATCCGCTGCCAGATCCACTCCCAGATATCTAAAACACTTCACTTCCTCCAGTTTTTCTCCATTCAAACTCACCTCCCAGTTGACTTGACCCTCAACCCTACTGTACCTAATAACCTTGCTCTTATTCACATTTACTCTTAACTTTCTTCTTTCACACACTTTACCAAACCCAGTCACCAGCTTCTGCAGTTTCTCACATGAATCAGCCACCAGCGCTGTATCATCAGCGAACAACAACTGACTTACTTCCCAAGCTCTCTCATCCCCAACAGACTTCATACTTGCCCCTCTTTCCAAAACTCTTGCATTCACCTCCCTAACAACCCCATCCATAAACAAATTAAACAACCATGGAGACATCACACACCCCTGCCGCAAACCTACATTCACTGAGAACCAATCACTTTCCTCTCTTCCTACACGTACACATGCCTTACATCCTCGATAAAAACTTTTCACTGCTTCTAACAACTTGCCTCCCACACCATATATTCTTAATACCTTCCACAGAGCATCTCTATCAACTATATATATATATATATATATATATATATATATATATATATATATATTATTATTATTATTTTATTTTATCTTTTTTTATTTTGCTTTGTCGCTGTCTCCCGCGTTTGCGAGGTAGCGCAAGGAAACAGATGAAAGAAATGGCCCAACCCACCCCCATACACATGTATATACATACACGTCCACACACGCAAATATACATACCTATACATCTCAATGTACACATATATATACACACACAGACACATACATATATACCCATGCACACAATTCACACTGTCTGCCTTTATTCATTCCCATCGCCACCTCGCCAAACATGGAATATCATCCCCCTCCCCCCTCATGTGTGCAAGGTAGCACTAGGAACAGACAACAAAGGCCCCATTCGTTCACACTCAGTCTCTAGCTGTCATGCAATAATGCACCGAAACCACAGCTCCCTTTCCACATCCAGGCCCCACAGAACTTTCTATGGTTTACCCCAGACACTTCACATGCCCTGGTTCAATCCATTGACAGCACGTCGACCCCAGTATACCACATCGTTCCAATTCACTCCATATACATATATACACATATACATATTTCATACTCTCTGCCTTTATTCATTCTCATCGCCACCCCGCCACACATGGAATAACAACCCCCTCCCCCCTCAAGTGAGCGAGGTAGCGCTAGGAAAAGACAACAAAGGCCCCATTCGTTCACACTCAGTCTCTAGCTGTCATGTAATAATGCACCAAAACCACAGCTCCCTTTCCACATCCAGGCCCCACACAACTTTCCATGGTTTACCCCAGACGCTTCACATGCCCTGGTTCAAGCCATTGACAGCACGTCGACCCCGGTATACCACATCGTTCTAATTCACTCTATTCCTTGCACGCCTTTCACCTTCCTGCATGTTCAGGCCCCGATCACTCAAAATCTTTTTCACTCCATCTTTCCACCTACAATTTGGTCTCCCACTTCTCGTTCCCTCCACCTCTGACACATATATCCTCTTGGTCAATCTTTCCTCACTCATTCTCTCCATGTTACCAAACCATTTCAAAACACCCTCTTCTGCTCTCAGAACCACACTCTTTTTATTACCACACATCTCTCTTACCCTATTATTACTTACTCGATCAAACCACCTCACACCACATATTATCCTCAAACATCTCATTTCCAGCACATCCACCCTCCTGCACACAACTCTATCCATAGCCCATGCCTCGCAACTATACAAATTTGTTGGAACCACTACTCCTTCAAACATACCCATTTTTGCTTTCCGAGTTAATGTTCTCGAGTTCCACACATTCTTCAAGGCTCCCAGAATTTTCGCCCCCTCTCCCACCCTATGATTCACTTCCGCTTCCATGGTTCCATCCGCTGCCAGATCCACTCCCAGATATCTAAAACACTTCACTTCCACCGAGTTTTTCTCCATTCAAACTTACCTCCCATTTCACTTGACCCTCAACCCTACTGTACCTAATAACCTTGCTCTTATTCACATTTACTCTCAACTTTCTTCTTTCACACACTTTACCAAACTCAGTCATCAGTTTCTGCAGTTTCTCACATGAATCAACCACCAGCGCTGTATCATCAGCAAACAACAACTGACTCACTTCCAAAGCTCCCTCATCCACAACAGACTGCATACTTGCCCCTCTTTCCAAAACTCTTGCATTCACCTCCCTAACAACCCCATCCAAAAACAAATTAAACAACCTTGGAGACATCACACACCCCTGCCGCAAACCTACATTCACTGAGAACCAATCACTTTCCTCTCTTCCTACACGTACACATACCTTACATCCTCGATAAAAACCTTTCACTGCTTCTAACAACTTGCCTCCCACACCATATATTCTTAATACCTTCCACAGAGTATCTCTATCAACTCTATCATATGTCTTCTCCAGATCCATAAATGCTACATACAAATCCCTTTGCTTTTCTAAGTATTTCTCACATACATTCTTCAAAGCAAACACCTGATCCACACATCCTCTACCACTTCTGAAACCACACTGCTCTTCCCCAATCTGATGCTCTGTACATGCCTTCACCCTCTCAATCAATACCCTCCCATATAATTTCCCAGGAATACTCAACAAACTTATACCTCTGTAATTTGAGCACTCACACTTATCTCCTTTGCCTTTGTACGATGGCACTATGCAAGCATTCCGCCAATCCTCAGGCACCTCATCATGAATCATACATACATTAAATAACCTTACCAACCAGTCAACAATACAGTCACCCCCTTTTTTTATAAATTCCACTGCAATACCATCGAAACCTGCTGCCTTGCCGGCTTTCATCTTCCGCAAAGCTTTTACTACCTCTTCGCTGTTTACCAAATCATTTTCCCTAACCCTCTCACTTTGCACACCACCTTGACCAAAACACCCTATATCTGCCACTCTATCATCAAACACATTCAACAAACCTTTAAAGTACTCACTCAATCTCCTCACATCACCACTACTTGTTATCACCTCCCCATTTGCCCCCTTCACTGGAGTTCCCATTTGTTCCCTTGTCTTACGCACTTTATTTACCTCCTTCCAAAACATCTTTTTATTCTCCCTAAAATTTAATGATACTGTCTCACCCCAACTCTCATTTGCCCTCTTTTTCATCTCTTGCACCTTTCTCTTGACCTCCTGTCTCTTTCTTTTATACATCTCCCACTCATTTGCATTATTTCCCTGCAAAAATTGTCCAAACACCTCTCTCTTCTCTTTCACTAATAATCTTACTTCTTCATCCCACCACTCACTACCCTTTCTAATCAAACCACCTCCAACGCTTCTCATGCCACAAGCATCTTTTCCGCAAGCCATCACTGCTTCCCTAAATACATCCCATTCCTCCCCCACTCCCCTTTCATCCTTTGTTCTCACCTTTTTCCATTCTGTACTCAGTCTCTCCTGGTACTTCCTCACACAAGTCTCCTTCCCAAGCTCACTTACTCTCACCACTCTCTTCACCCCAACATTCTCTCTTCCTTTCTGAAAACCTCTACAAATCTTCACCTTCGCCTCCATAAGACAATGATCAGACATCCCTCCAGTTGCACCTCTCAGTACATTAACATCCAAAAGTCTCTCTTTCGTGCGCCTATCAATTAACACGTAATCCAATAACGCTTTCAGGCCATCTCTCCTACTTACATATGTATACTTATGTATATCTCTCTTTTTAAACCGGGTATTCCCAATCACCAGTCCTTTTTCAGCACACAAATCTACAAGCTCTTCACCATTTCCATTTACAACACTGAACACCCCACATATACCAATTATTCCCTCAACTGCCACATTACTCACCTTTGCATAGAAATCACCCATCACTATAACCCAGTCTCGTGCATCAAAACTACTAACACACTCATTCAACTGCTCCCAAAACACTTGCCTCTCATGATCTTTCTTCTCATGCCAAGGTGCATATGCACCAATAATTAATGAAGTACATGAGACTTACCGTAGGTCAGTTGAAATGTGCTTTGAATTTCATGAAGCAAATCACCTCTGCTAGAAGGAAGCTTTCACATGAGATACGCTTTGCCGCTTCACGCCACCAGACTTTAAAGAGTATGACCAACCACATGAAAGTAACTGAACATTTTGCACTGCTAGAAATATGTAAGCCACAAGACGCTACAGAGCGTAGGGTGGGAGAGGTGGGCACGTGAAAGCTCCCTTCTAGCAGGTGATTTGCTTCATAAAATTCGAAGCAAATTTCAACTGACCTACGGTAAGTCTCATGTACTTCATTAATTTTATGTCAGTAAATCACACCTCTGCTAGAGGCCACTTTCCCATGAGGTTTTGAAGCCATGTGGGTGTCGTACTGTAGACATGCAGAGAGAAATGATACAAGCAGTAACCAACTGCAATATAGTAAGAAATTTGCATAGCCATGGACCAGGTGACAAGAGACAACATCTCCTACGCAAACAAAATGAACAGACTATTGAAGGACAGCATCTTGGAAAGGATCGTGACTCGGGACAATCTCCTTGTCATAAAACTTGGCAAAAGTGGCAGCCCTGGACCACCCAGCCCTTGCCATGATGTGTCCAATTGGTAGAGCCATGGCTTTGGCTTTCGATGCAGCTGCAGGCCGAACACTGCCCGCTGAATACTGGCTGGAGTCTATGCCCGACAGAGAAAGCACTGTTCAAATCCACCTTGCGACAGTGTCCCTCGTTACATGCTTGTGGGGCTTGATAAAACTTAGGAGTATCTTCCCATCCTCCTGATGTGCAGAATTTCTGAACTCCTCTGTCCTAGCAATATACATTTCCAGAGTTTCACACACACACACAATCTAATGTCAGTAGAATATGCTTTAAAGGTCACAAACCACACATTGAACTTTGGCCTGCACTGTTTAATAGTTTCCCCTAACCAAACACAAACAGAATCCTACCCAAAACTAATATTCTTCAGCAACAAACAATGCAAAGTTTGTATTCTGGCAGCCTGCGTAAGTGCCATCAACATCACAAGCTTCAGTGTTAAATCCTTTAAAGAGAGGGAGGACAAAGGATCCATGGCACGCAGATGCTGTAGCACCTGCTGAACATCCCAAGTTCTTGTATACCTAGGGACAGATGGCTGCAAGTTAAAAACTCCCTTTAAGAACCTGGTGACAAGAGGATGGCTGCCTGCACTGCAACCATCCACAGTAATCCCCAGGGAGGAGAGTGCACCCCTGGCAGTGTTGATTGAAGTATAACTAACACCTCTGTGGAAAGTGACAGACAGAAAATTCACAATATTAGTTACAGTGGGAGCAAAGGGATCGATGTTCCGGCTACCACAAAACTGTAACCACCTGTTAATATGTGGCTGGTACTGCCTCGCAGTCGCAGGTCTCCAGGAGGCAAGGATGATGTCCATACCTGCCTGAGAAATGCCCCTGTCTCGCAGACATTGCCTGGATAAGAGGCAAGCCATCAGTCGGGCGTGTCGGAGAATGGGGTGTTCCTCGTCGATGGGTGACGCAAGACGTGTGCCCCCCTCGGAATCAGCCGTTGTTCCTTGACCAGCAAAGTGAGTAGAATCCCCATCCAGGGCTGGGACAGCCAGAGAGGCAATACCATCCACCCCTTCGCTGACTCTGCTCGAATTTTCTGTAGGCACCTGGCAATCAGAGCAAAGGGTGGGATTTCCAAAGGTAGATTAGTTCAAACTGCTACCAGCAGATAGAAAAGGCATCAAAATGTTCTGCATCTGGGTCAGGTTTCCAGGAGCAGAAACGAGTCACTTGAGCATTCAGTCTAGAAGCAAAGAGATCAATGCTCGGAACCCCAAATACTTCAGAGAGGGCCCTAAAGAGTTCTTCATTCAATTTCCACTCATGCCTGTCATTGAATGTCCGAGATGCAGCGTCTGCCATGAGATTGACTTTACCCGGTACATGAGAGCAGGTAAGCCAGATATTCACCACACACCACTCCCAAAGGTCACGGCAAATGTCATTACACAGTGAGGACCGTGTGCCGCCCATTTCATTGACATAGGTCACCACCGTCATGTTATCACAAAACACCCGAACATGTCGTCCTTTGAGAAGAGATGCAAATGAGCACACTACCAGGGAGATGGCTTTGAGTTCCTTTGCATTAATGTGCAAGGCAGATTCTGATAATGACCATCTCCCATTAACTTTTTGTTGATTGAGGTGGCCACCCCAACCTAAATTTGATGCATCAGTATACAGATCCAATTCTGTACCCTTCCGAAAAATCTGTCTGTTTTGCAATGCAATGTGAGATACCCACCAAAGCAAGTCCAATCTCATCTCATGAGTGACCACCATCCACTTGTCAAAGTTACCTTCTGCGACTTAACGCAGCAATCTTAGCACATTCTAACCGCCTGTAATGCAGTTTCCCCATCTCTGCTGCTGGAACGGCTGCAACTAATAGCCCAACAACTCTGGCCACATTCCGAATTTTGGCTCTGTCACTATGTAACAATTCCTCACAGCATTTGTAGTATCTTGTGTATCCTACGATCAGGTAATGTTACTGTCATAGTCTCAGAATCTATAATGTTCCCCAAATACTCCAAGCACTTAGTGGGGACCAAGACAGACTTGCTTTTGTTAATACAGAAACCTAACTTCTTGAGCAAGTCAACAGTGGCACGCACACTCTCACAACATCCATCAAAAGTGCAGTGACAAATAAGAGTATCATCAATGAAACTCGTGATGATATGTCCCTTCTCTCTAAGTACAGCAAAAACAGGTTTCATTAATTTAGTGAACAGACGGGGACCATCCGCAACCCCATTAGGGAGACACGTGAATTGATAAGTTTTTCCTTGCCACTTGAAACACAGAAAGCGTTGTTGCTCCTCAGCTATCTTAAGAGAATAATAGGCGTGCTGCAAATCGACAGAGGCCATGAAGACACCGCTGTTAACAAGACGAATCGCCTGCTCAAAATTTTCCATCTTGAAGTGTTTGTACTCTAAAACTTATTAAATTTTTCCAGGTTAAGGATCATCCTAAACCCACCATCCTTCTTCCATCTTAAGAAAATAGGGGAAAGAATCTGCCCCTCCTGTCTCTGGGTCTCCTTGATAACCCCCAGACTCAAAAGCAGTACAATTTCCTGGCAAACAATTTCCTTTTCCTCGACATTAAACACATACTCAACTTCTTCAGCAAATAAAGGACCAATGTTAGCAACATCAATATCTAAATGGCAATGCTGAACAATATCTAAAATATTTGGATCACTGGTATTAGCATGCCACTCATGTACAAAATAGTGAAGTCTGCCAGCTTGAAAAGGATGACTCACCTCAGTTACTGCCGGGGATTGTGACCCCGGCCTCGGGAGTTTTTTGTCTCAGGACCCTGCCATGAGAAGGATTGCCGGTGCTCACTCTGGGGACCATGCGTGCGTTGGCCATATGGATGAAACCTGGCCATAAAACCCCTGTATGGCAGTCTCCCAGAAGAGCCCCTAAACTTGCCAGGACCAAACTTCGAGGTAGAGAGCGGTTTCCTTGGAGCAATCTTACTCCTTAACTTTTCAGACTCCTCAATGTGCTTGGCTGAGAGTGAGACATCATCCCCAAACAGAAGACGAGTCATGGGCACCTTGTCTGAACAGAGGTGAGCATACTTGTGGTTAATTTCGCGCTTGATGATGAACTGGCGAGCCAGATTATTCTTGTGATTAGCATGACCCAGGGGTGCCAGGGCACCATTAAGCATGCCCACTTCCTGGGCAACATCTAGTTGGCTAGTCTGGGCGATCTTGTCAAGCACTGTGAGTGACTTAGTCAAAATTGTGGCAGCCGTAATAATGTCTTTCCCAACATCCTTCATACGGAAGTCTGCCTTCTTGGCATCAGTCTTCAGTGCATCTAAAACTTGCAAGTTGCAATCCACGGGCGCTAAGGCATGACAGTTATCTGGCCTCTTGGCTGCAGCATCTTCCAAAATCTCCTTATACTCCTCCTCTCCCAAGCCGTGAGGAAATACATGGTTAACCATATCGGCAACATGCTGGTCAATGCCATCAGACACCTCATCCACAGGACCGTAAGCCCTGGCGCACTGCAGGAGAACACTGTCAGGCCGCCCGTCATTCTGAGAGACACAATCATCACTGGAAAGGTAATGCTCAGCTGGAGTAAAGCCCGAAAAACCTGTGGGCGAGTGCGAGGGAGGCACCACCTGGCTAGAAAGGCCAATGTTTACATCGGCGGCCACCGCGGCATCATCTGCCCCCCGACTGGGGCCTAAGTTCCTTTCCTCCTTCAATTTCTCCACATCATCACGTAAAGCAGCCAAAGCGTCCATCACCATGTTCCAGGGCGGCGCAGATGCCTCATCCCGTGAGGTAGAAGGCAAGGAACATGTGTGCTGGGAAGCAGAGTCACCGCCATCACCAGTGACGTGACCATGGGGCCTATTGTTACCGCCCTGAAGAGCCTCCCACTGAGAAGGGCTGCTCCTGGAGCTAATCCTATGCGAGGAGCCTTTCCTCACATGCCTGGCATGTTCAGAATCGCCCTCCTTACTCGACCTCCATATGCTGGTGGAACTGCCCAGGACATCCGACATGGTGGCGGCGATAGCAAGGTGGTGGTGCAGGTCAGTGTGAGAGTCATCAACTCCACAAGTGCATCAACATCGCACTTCCCTCCCCGCTCCTAAATGGATCACAGGTGTTGTTGCAGCCAGCCCCAAACTGGGTCACAGGCTGTAGCAAAGCCTTTCCGCTCCAGAGGGATCACGGGAAGAAGGCTGCCAAGCTCGCAGCTGCAGAAAACCGTCTGGACAGCGCAAAGGAAGCACAGCAACTGGTGGCATGAAGCAGCAAAGCGTATCTCATGGGAAAGCGACCTCTAGCAGAGGTGTGATTTGCTGACGTAAAATTTCACAGGAATACTCAACAAACTTATACCTCTGTAATTTGAGCACTCACTTTTATCCCCTTTGCTTTTGTACAATGGCACTTTTATCCCCTTTGCTTTTGTACAATGGCACTAAGCAAGCATTCCGCCAGTCCTCAGGCACCTCACCATAAGTCATACATCCATTAAATAACCTTACCAACCAGTCAACAATACAATCACCCCCTTTTTTAATAAATTTCACTGCAATACCATCCAAACCCGATGTCTTGCCGGCTTTCATCTTCCGCAAAGCTTTTACTATCTCTCCTCTGTTTATCAAATCATTCTCCCTAACCCTCTCACTTTGCACACCACCTCGACCAAAACACTCTATATCTGCCAATCTATCATCAAACATATTCAAAAAACCTTCAAAATACTCACTCCATCTCCTCACATCACCACTACTTGTTATCACCTCCCCATTAGCCCTCATCACTGATGTTCCCATTTGTTCCCTTGTCTTACACACTTTATTTACCTCCTTCCAAAACATCTTTTTATTCTCCCTAAAATTCAATGATACTCTGCCACCCCAAATCTCATTTGCCCTCTTTTTTGCCTCTTGCATCTTTCTCTTTACCTCCTGCCTCTTTCTTTTACACATCTTCCAGTCATTTGCATTATTTCCCTGCAAAAATCGTCCAAATGCCTCTCTCTTCTCTTTCACTAATAATCTTACTTCTTTATCCCGCTACTCACTACCCTTTCTAATCTGCCCACCTCCCACACTTCTCATGCCACAGGCATCCCTTGCGCAAGCCATCACTGCTTCCCTAAATACATCCCTTTCCTCCCCCACTCCCCTTACCTCCTCTGTTCTCACCTTTTTCCATTCTGTATTCAGTCTCTCCTGGTACTTCCTCACACAAGTCTCCTTCCCAAGCTCACTTACTCTCACCACTCTCTTCACCCAATATTCTCTCTTCTTTTCTGAAAATCTCTACAAATATTCACCTTCACCTCCACAAGATAATGATCAGACATCCCTCCAGTTGCACCTCTCAGCACATTAACTTCCAAAAGTCTCTCTTTTGCATGCCTATCAATTAACATGTAATCCAATAATGCTCTCTGGCCATCTCTCCTACTTACATACGTATACTTATGTATATTTCTCTTTTTAAGCCAGGTTTTTCCAATCACCAGTCCTTTTTCAGCACATAAATCTACAAGCTCTTCACCATTTCCATTTACAACACTGAACACCCCATGTACACCAATTATTCCCTCAACTGCCACATTACTCACCTTTGCTTTCAAATCACCCATCACTATAACCCGGTCTCGTGGATCAAAACTACTAACACACTCATTCAGCTACTCCCAAAACACTTGCCTCTCATGATCTTTCTTCTCATGCCCAGGTGCATATGCACCATTAATCACCCATCTCTCTCCATCCACTTTCAGTTTTACACATATCAATCTAGAGTTTACTTTCTTACACTCTATCTCTATCACATACTCCCACCACTCCTGTTTCAGGAGTATGAATTTGTATATGCATGTGAGCAGATGTGGCCTTTCTTCATCTGTTCCTGGTGCTACCTCACTAACATGGGAAATGACAGTGAAATATAAAAGAAAGAACTAACTCAAATCACAAAAGAGCTTTTGCTAATAATACTAAACTATTAGCAAACCCAAAGATCAGGCATACCCATTCATGAATGAGTTTAGCCTAACCATAGTGTAGCTTACCAGTGCATCTTTCAATCACTTTTGTACATTATGCTGTATGGAATGAGGTGGCAGCAGTTGGCCATTGTGATCATATATTAGATGATTATATATTAGTTGGTGATCATAGCATTGTTTTTTAAAGTAGAATTTTCAGACTGCTTTTAAGACACATCACAGATTTTTGAATGGATCAAATGTGACTATGGAACTGTAAGCTGTGTATTTTCCTAAACTGTCTGTGGTAAACCTACAACTGCAAGATTACCACAACATGAGGCACAGGGAAGTGAAGAGGAAGCTTAACATACTTGCTTAATGGCCATCAAGCCATAAACTTTTAACACCAACTAGTAAACAGCAATTGGTTTTGGTAATGCATATATTATCTTGCATTATGCTACTGAGATAATTCAAAAACTTTTTTCATAGTTACATATTCACTTTCTGTTCCCTCTGAATGGGAAATTGTTAGTAACTGCAACATCAGCAGACAATGATACAACTGCAAATTAGTGATATAAGAAAAATGTGCTGTATTGATAGTATCAACACTGGAGATTAATCTTGTTTGTTACTAATTTCCTAAATCACTTTTCAAAAAGCATAAATACCTGATTGTACAAGTGCTTCTGGAGCTGCTCCATACTAGAATGTACTTTTAAACAATGTTCCATCACTTTATACCAGATACATACCATGAAAACATAACTTGAAAAAAATGTATGGTGGAACCCATTTCACCATAAGAACATTGGGGATAAGGGAGATTATGCTCCTTGGAGAGATATCAACCTAATTTTTACACAAAAATATAAACAGAATCCCAAGAAAAATAAAGTCAATGCCAGTACACTATCAATCTCAGTATCTAAATAAACATACAGCTTGAAATAGTTTTCTAAGAAAATATTCAATATAGTTAGTGATATAACTAAGCCAAAGTTGGTTATGATCTGGTATGTGAAGGATGTAGTGAGTGGAGAAGGTACAGTGGAGTTTTGCAAATGAAAAGCAAGGTTTACCTGGCTCTTTATCTAAGGGTTGATGTTCGAAGAATTCATCCAGAGATAACTGAAAATTTTTTCTCTTCTGGTGACAGAATTTCCTGCTTACTAACATGGTAAAGGTAAACTATATTTCTCTGTTTAGATCATTTTCATTAAATATTTCCACTACTGCATCAAGATATCAAGAAACCTCACGTATTTTCTCTACACTTAAACCTATAGGAGAATCTGTTTCTACACTTCTGTCTCTTTGCTCATTTTTGTTCTATCTACATCAGCTCCTCATTGATAATTCCTTTCTATGGGACTCAAGCAACTCCATCATATCCCCCTCCTCTAATTTTCTAAGGCCCTGAAACTTATATTTTTGTTTTTTCATGGAAACCAAAAATGTGAAAAACTGAATAATAAGAGACCAGAGAGAAAATGGTTAAAAGTATATGAAATGGTCATGGAAAAAGAGAAGATCCCATTCAATTCATTAAAGAATATTTATCAAAACCAATTATTTACTTATCTAGAATCTCTCCCTCTATATTATTCATTTATTAGAGGTGTTATGCATACATTTCATGATACCCAACAGTTTCAAATTATTCATATAAATTACACTAAGTGAGAGGTCATTAAAGTCAAATGGATACCATACAATACATCATTACCCATAATGTCAGAAACATATTATCTTGTGGCAATAGATAATGAATAAAACCATGAATGATCAATGCATGTAATCAGTTGGATACTAGAACATAAGAAAACAGCAACCTCCTCAACAGCAGTGGTGATGCCCAAGGATGGTAGGCAGTGCTCACGTATAGCTACTATGAAGGATGGCAGATCACTGGATGAAAAGCACCATCCCTCAGATGTGTACGCTATATCTGTAAAATTTATGAAATATTTAAATTGCCTGAACTCTGAGCCCTAAACTGTATACAACATAATCCAATCTGGCACACACCCTCAGAAAACTTTTACCAGGACAGAATTTGTATCAAATGCTATAAACATTAATCTATAAATTGAACTCCTTCCATTTCATGGATCTAAACATCTTCAAGGCAATGTATACAAGAGCTAAATCTAGGCATGTATGGTCATTTCTAAACAAGTGTAAATCATGCAAATACCTAGAGAAAGGAAGCAAAAGAAAACACCTAAAGCAACAGAAGTCATCAAGCCAAAACACAGTTAACACAACAGGCAATACCATTTTACAGAAGCCTCAGTGTGTCAGTTAACTGCAGTAATTAACTGAATCTTTCTCAATCTTTAATTTTTTGAAAAAATTATCAAATTTACCATAACAATTAAAGAACATGATAAGTGAAACTGTTACTCTGAGTAACATTACACAAATCCAAACTCTATACATCATTATCCTAATCATGGAAAGGCAGACTGCAAACTGGCACTCCTTCCTCAACAATGAACGATAAACCCACAACAACCAAGTCTGGCACCCACAAATGAAAATCTACTCCACATCATCCCAGCCCCCAATGTATATGATGCAGCTGACCCAATCCAATGACATCCCTTCTCCTATGAAAACACAAACTTAATCATGAAACATTCCCAAACAATCAGCCATAATCTATCCACAACCCTAAACACGAATGTCATGAAAAACCTATACAAAATCCATCAATAAACTACTTCTCACCCACTCTTCATTCCCACTGACATAGTGATGCAATTAAAACCTTAAAGAACTCCTGCAACATGCCCTAACAACATAAAAAACTTTTGCATAAACTACTTTGGCCCAATTGCAATGCTAGCACTTTCTGATATCTTAAACCACCCCTGGCTACAAAACACAGTCCCTAACAATGGAAACTTATTAATATAGTAATAATCCTAAAATCCCCCAAACCACCCAACTCCTCCACCTCTTAATGCTCTATATCACTTCTGTTTTTGGTATCCCAACCCAGAAAAACTGATCCATAAAAGAATTTAGAAAAAAAACACTCACCTATACAACATAACTTTAGAATCAATCACTCCACTGCCACTACACACACACATACCTAAAAAAACATATCCTGGATGGTTTCATCCACCTGCAACTCCCATCCCAAACAATATTAGTAATAACAGACATCAACAAAATATATGAAATTGTCCCTTGACACATCTTCATACTAAAGATATTTGACACCTTCCAATTTATCAATCCATCTATATCTCTGATGCCTGTTCCCAACTCAAACTCCCTTAAGAGGGTGGCCATGGTGTTATAAAGTCTCCATAACTAGCTTACTCTTAACAGGCTACTGGCAGAGGGCAACTCTACTGCAGTGTTTGCAAAGGCTCCTACCTAATATTCCTACTGACTACTTCTACATATTGCTCCTGCCTAATGTTCCTACCCACTACTTCTAACTAATGCTCTTAGCTAAATGTTCCTACCTACTAATTCTATCCACTGCTCCTATAATTTTGCCATAAGGTAGGGTTAGTGCATAGTGCTCACTGTGGAGAAACTACAGTTATGAAGAATGAGCTGTGTGAGTTATCAAGTGTTATGTATGGCAAGGAGAGATTTTATGTTTGTGGACAGATTGCCAGCAGTACACCTTCCACCAAGACAATAATAAAAGAAGGCTGGCCAACTTCACAGTTGTCTTTCAAACAAGAGATACACAATAAGGCTTCACCTCTAAAACCTAAAAGCTCTAAGATGGATTTCTCCAAGGAGCAGCTCTTTCTCCAACCCTCTTTAGTCTCTTACTACATGGCCTTCCATTACTTTCTACAGACTACAGGATGAAGGTCCTCTTATGTGGAGATGACCTTACAATCATGCGACAGCAACCTGACATTATCAAGCAGCAGCAAAAACATGCAACATTGCATTACACATTTGGAACAGTAGCTTACCTAGAGCAGAATGCCTACATCTCAAAAAAAAGTCATAAGTCACTCTTAACCTTAGACTGACACATATCCAACCTTCACTCTCCTATTACTTTAAATGGGCAATTGCTCCCACTACACAAAACACCAACTATTCTGCAACACACACAACACACCCAAGACTTTCCTCTCCACACCACAAACATCAACACTAAAGCAACATACTAAATGCCCTCAAAATCTGATTTACCAGATTTGGACTTGAAAAAAATCCCTTTGTATCCTCAGCAAACAATTCATCTTTCACACCCTAAACTATGCCTCACCTGCCTGGTCATCCATCCTGTGAAAAGCAAAAGCAAATATAACAAAGCCGCAAACCATTCAAAACAGCATTGAGAACAATCACTGGTTGTTCTACAAACGCAAACACTCAACACTTCTTTAATGAAACAGAGTTCCTTCCAATACAGTACCACCACAATATGCTTGGCACTCAATTCTTTGCAACAGCACTAGACTTCCCATCCAACCACTCCCTAACTACCCACCAACTCCCAAAAAGAAATAAAAAGGTTACCCTTGATATCTCCCCATCCCCAACAAGTACCATACTGACAATACATATATACTGATATGACCAAACAAGCACTAAGCAACTGCCTTCCCAACTCAGTCTCAAACACTACCCCACCACACATACACCCTCCTGAAACCACACTCTCCAGAAATAAACAAGTTACTTTTTTTTGTCTATGCTCAGGACATCAACCATCCCCAATACTACAAACACCAATCCAACATATATCAATACCTTTCATGATGCAATTACCACAATAAAGACCTACTATGCTTACTTCTCAATTGCCCTGCACTCTCCCCATAAAGACACTTATGCAATATCACTACACTCTATGACCTCTGGTCCTGCCTAGTGGACATGGCTGGTTTCTTGAGGACTGTAAGAACCACACAAAAGATACAGGGGACTTTTAGGGCAAGAAGGTAAAGGTTAAGTAACACTGTACTATTATACATGTAAAAACACAGCACTGAAGACTAATAAAAAAACAATTAGTCTTGCCCCTGTGGGTAATAGAATTTTGTGGTTAACCAGCAACTAAATGTATGCTGCAAACATAATTCCAAACTGTTTAGCAAAATCAAATAGTGAATAAATCAGCAATAAAATCTGTCTTAAAAAGTGAAGGTAAATGTGAGTGGGAAGAAGAGAAAAATAAGGTTAGAGTTATGGCATATATATGGAAAAATATTAAGTAAAGCCAAGAAAGAAGGCAAGATCAATGATCTTAACTCCTACATAAAAAAGTACTTTTATCTAATCACTTTCAAGTCATTTTGGGATGGGCACCCTAAATCAGAGATCATTTACAGTTATAGCACCCCAAACCACTTGTAAAACCCAGGTTAACCACATTGTACCACATCTAGATCTAATAAGGTGATAATACATTTCAAATTGGTATATGATGAGACCTCAAGGAATAATAAGCATAATAGTTACAGCAACTCAAACAGCATGGTTAATCCACTTACTCCTCACATAAGATGAACTACCAGCTAAGGCCACTCCTCCACTAAGCACAACAAAAGCTAAGAGCAAAATAATTGTCACAATATGCTCAGTAGCTTTGCAGCACCCTATATCTTTGATTTAGTGAAGAATGTTGTTGGTATCTTTACTAAATAATGCAACATGGAAAAGATTTAAATACAAAATAGAATTATAAACCCACTTTTTGGCCAGTTACCTAATCAATAAGAAACCTTACATCAGAAGAAGCCAAGACTAATATACCTAATTTACAGGAAACAAGACTCAAATGTGTTGAGAGAATCTATTTTCATTACTAGCTACAAGACGAGCTAAAGAAGGGAGCCATGTGTAGCAAGGAAGGAGTTGTTGCAGTTGATTGAGTACCAACATCACCTGATGTATGTTGCACCTCGAATATCCAAACAACAGAATAAGTAACTAACAGACGAGAGAGAGTAAATAAGTTTATCTAGGAATTACTATAAAGCTCACAATTCACTGACACTATCCTTTGCAGGCAAACATCATTACTAGCCCATTACAATGAGATGCATGAAAGTTTGATGGATGGGAAAAGAATAGACAAAGTTTTGCTTCATTTTCCAAGGGCATCTGATAATTTAAACTGTGAAGTATTATTAAAGAAAATTGCAAGTCAAAATATAAAAAAAAAAGGAAAATGGATCAAAGTAATCTCAACAAATAGAAAATTCATAGTTCCAAATGGAAACATAACTGAGGAAGATGTGCTTTCTGAGGTACTGCAGAGAACAATTCTCTTTGTATTCATGATCTCTGACATAGATAAGAAAGTAAGAGAGAATGCTCTCAGGCATAGATAAGGAAGTAAGAGAGAGTACAGTTAGATGTTCTGCAGATGACATGAGAGTAAGTAAAGTATTAGAGAATGTGGATGATAAACTTCAAAGAGACCTGGATACTACAGTATCTACAAATGGTCACATGAGAGCTCAATGGACTTAAATGAAGAAAAATTTGAACATAGTACATACAGAGGCCCTACAGGGAAAGTAACAGAAATAAGTAAACATCAGAGATTTGGTATTAACAATGTCAAAAACTTGAATTTAGTGAGGAGCATATTGAAATGGCATGTATTGCTTTCAAACTATGTGTGAATGACAGAGAAAATCTGCAACAAGAGGCAATGTTTAATGATGAAAAAGATTAATGTATATCTATAAAAGAAGGGTATGCAATTCTGCTATCACCAAGAGTGTGGGAAGGTGTTACAGAGCATGGATGGAATGGTTCACGAATCATGTGGGTGAAAGGAAAGACTGGAACTGTGAAATATGCATGGGCATGCATATATATATTTTTGTTTTGATATGACAGTGCCAAGTAGAGAAATAACTGTCTGTCCCAATAACAAGCCTTGGGTACACAAACAACTGAAAAATATGCCCATTGAGAAAATGTAGAATCATACAAAATGCAGATTGTACTCTATCAAAATTAATACAAAAGCAATCAAATAAGAAAGTATTGGATTATAAAAGAGCTTACAAGGAAAAGATTGATGGGTTATTTAGAATGCATCATGTGAAAGATGTGTGGAAAGGATTAAAAATATTCTGTGGTTAAAATAAAAGACTAACGTGCCTGAGTTAGAAAACCACATAATATTTTTAATGATATAAATCTATTTTTTGCAAGATTTGAAAGAAATGAGTTTAGCAAAGTGTAGTAATGTTATGTCAGTTATTCGAGAAAGAAATGATAAAAGAAACATGATATCGTACGAACATGTACTGCAGTCCCTGAAGCATATCAGGCCAGGAAAGGCCATGGGACCAGACAGTGTGCCAGCCAAGGCACTAAAGTGTTGAACTAAACAACTATTTCTGAACTCACTATATCAAGGGGTAGTGTCTGACATATGGAAACTGTCAGAAATAAAGTGAATTACCAAAATCTCATTTCCTAAAGTGTTCAACAATTTTAGACCTAACATTTTAACATCAAATACTATGAAATGTCTTGAAGACATAATGAGACACTATTTGTGTAATAGCACAGATAATTTCAAAGATCCACTGCACTTTGCATATTGTAAAAGTAGGAGTGTGCAGGATGTAAGTTTGACTTTTATGAATGAGATTAGCAAACACTTAAACAAACATAACTCACAAGCAAGAATCTTATACATTGATTTTAGCTCTACCTTTCATACAATCCAGCCTCTTACTTTGTCAAATAAATCATTTGGGATGGATGTAAACTGTAAGTCACTGAAATGGATCTTCAGAAGCCAAAGTATACCAAGATAGATAATGCAAAGTCCGACATAATTTTTACCAATGCAGGTGCACCCCAGGGATGCATTATATCCCCAACTTTGATCAGTTCATATACTTATGATTGTAAAAGTGTTTTTAGCAACTGCACTATTTCAAAATATGCTGATGATACAGTAAATGATAATTGTAATGATTGTAATGATTACATTGCACAGGTTGGTTGCTTTGTCAAGTGGTGTAAAACACATCATCTGCACCTGAATGTAAAGAAAACTACAGGGATGATAAAAGATTTTAGGACAAAAAACTATATATACCAGACTTTATTGAAAATGAAGATGAAAATGTCTAAAGAGTGAGTCAGTACAAGTATCTAGGCTTATCATACATGACCAGTTAAAAGGTGGTGCAAATACTGATATGGTGTATAGGGAATGTAATCAAAGGTTGCACTTTGTATGTATCTTAAATAGTCTACATATAGACAATGCAATAATTAATATTTTTAATAAGTCAACTATAGAATCAATTTTATGTTTTTCAATTACCACCTGGTATGGCAAGCTAAACAGTAAAGATGAAAATAAATTTGAGAAAATTGTTAAGAAAGCTAGGAAATTGGGTGTAAATACTAAAGGATCAGATATGCTGTATCAGGAATGTGCAATCAAGCAGGTGGAGATCATTCAAGATGCAATTCATCCTCTCCACCAAGAAGAGTGTCTCTGCTATACAGCACACCGATAGATTCAGGGAATCGTTTGCACCAAAAAGCATTCTATTGTTTAGCCATCTAAAGATGCTATAACTTCTCTATATAACTTCTGAGTCCAATAGATGATTCTTTACGTGATATTTTATGTGGTACTTTTATGCGATATTTCATAATCAATATTATAAAATTATTATACTTTTTAACCTTGAACTGAGCTTCTAGCTACAAAGAACTTAATTTTGTATCACGCATGCAATTTGACAATAAAGACATCATATCTTACCTTATCTAAATATGAAGACTGTGAAGTAAGGATGAAATGAAGCATTTCTGGAGAAATTTCAATGACTATAAACAGTGGATAGAGAGACTGAGTGTGAACGAATGTGGCCTATTTTGTCTGTTTTCCTGGCAATACCTTGCTGAAGCATGGGATGGCGATGCTGTTCCCTGTGGGGCATTGTGGCACCAAGGATGGATAAAGGCAAGTATGAATATGTACATGGGTATATATGTATATGGCTCTGTATGCATATGTATATATATGTAGGGTTGAGGGATAAGCTAATTAGGATGTAAGTTTGAATGGTTAAAAAATTGGAGGAAGTCAAGTGATTTAGATATGTGGAAGTGGACTCAGCAGCAAATGGACCCATGGAAGTGGAAGTGAGTCACAGGGTGGGGGAGGAGGCAAAGGTTCTGGGAGTCATGAAGAATGTGTGGAAGGAGAAAACGTTATTCCAGAGAGCAAAAATGGGTATGTTTGAAGGAATAGTAATTCTGACAACATCATATGGGCAATAAATAGGGTTGTATGGAAAAGGGTGGATGTGTTGGAAACGAAATGTTTGAGGACAACATGTGGTGTGAGGTATGTTTTATCGAGTAAGTAATGAAAGGGTAAGAGATGTGTGGAAATAAAAACAGTTTGGTTGAGAGAATAGAAAGAATGTGTGAGGAAAGACTGACAAAGAGGATATATGTTTCAGAGGTGAAGGGAACAAGAAGTGGGAGACCAAATTGGAGATGGAAGGATAGAATGAAAAAGATTTTGAGTGATCAGGCCTGAACATACAGGAGGGTGAGAGGGGTGCAAGGAATAGAGTGAATTGGAACAATGTGGTATACCGGGGTTGCCATGCTGTCACTGGACTGAACCAGGGCATGTGAGAAGTCTACCATAAACCATGGAAAGGTCTGTGGGGCCTGGATCCACATGGATAGGGAGCTGTGTTTTCAGTGCATTACACATGATAGCTAGAAAGTGAGTGTGAACTAATGTGGCCTCTTTTATCTGTTTTTCCGGCGCTAACTCACTGATGCGGGAAACAGTGATTAAGTACATTGAAATAAGCATATATATATATATATATATATATTATCCCTGGGGATAGGGGATTAAGAATACTTCCCACGTATTCCCTGTGTGTCGTAGAAGGCGACTAAAAGGGGAGGGAGCGGGGGGCTGGAAATCCTCCCCTCTCGTTTTTTTTTTTTTTTTTTTTTTTTTCAAAAGAAGGAACAGAGAATTGGGCCAGGTGAGGGTATTCCCTCAAAGGCCCAGTCCTCTGTTCTTAACGCTACCTCGCTAATGCGGGAAATGGCGAATAGTTTGAAAGAAAGAAAGATATATATATTTTTTTTTTTTTTTTTTTTTTTTATACTTTGTCGCTGTCTCCCGCGTTTGCGAGGTAGCGCAAGGAAACAGACGAAAGAAATGGCCCAACCCCCCCATACACACGTATATACATACGTCCACACACGCAAATATACATACCTACACAGCTTTCCATGGTTTACCCCAGACGCTTCACATGCCTTGATTCAATCCACTGACAGCACGTCAGCCCCGGTATACCACATCGCTCCAATTCACTCTATTCCTTGCCCTCCTTTCACCCTCCTGCATTTTCAGGCCCCGATCACACAAAATCTTTTTCACTCCATCTTTCCACCTCCAATTTGGTCTCCCTCTTCTCCTTGTTCCCTCCACCTCCGACACATATATCCTCTTGGTCAATCTTTCCTCACTCATCCTCTCCATGTGCCCAAACCACTTCAAAACACCCTCTTCTGCTCTCTCAACCACGCTCTTTTTATTTCCACACATCTCTCTTACCCTTACGTTACTCACTCGATCAAACCACCTCACACCACACATTGTCCTCAAACATCTCATTTCCAGCACATCCATCCTCCTGCGCACAACTCTATCCATAGCCCACGCCTCGCAACCATACAACATTGTTGGAACCACTATTCCTTCAAACATACCCATTTTTGCTTTCCGAGATAATGTTCTCGACTTCCACACATTCTTCAAGGCCCCCAGAATTTTCGCCCCCTCCCCCACCCTATGATCCACTTCCGCTTCCATGGTTCCATCCGCTGCCAGATCCACTCCCAGATATCTAAAACACTTCACTTCCTCCAGTTTTTCTCCATTCAAACTCACCTCCCAATTGACTTGACCCTCAACCCTACTGTACCTAATAACCTTGCTCTTATTCACATTTACTCTTAACTTTCTTCTTCCACACACTTTACCAAACTCAGTCACCAGCTTCTGCAGTTTCACACATGAATCAGCCACCAGCGCTGTGTCATCAGCGAACAACAACTGACTCACTTCCCAAGCTCTCTCATCCCCAACAGACTTCATACTTGCCCCTCTTTCCAAAACTCTTGCATTTACCTCCCTAACAACCCCATCCATAAACAAATTAAACAACCATGGAGACATCACACACCCCTGCCGCAAACCTACATTCACTGAGAACCAATCACTTTCCTCTCTTCCTACACGTACACATGCCTTACATCCTCGATAAAAACTTTTCACTGCTTCTAACAACTTTCCTCCCACACCATATATTCTTAATACCTTCCACAGAGCATCTCTATCAACTCTATCATATGCCTTCTCCAGATCCATAAAAGCTACATACAAATCCATTTGCTTTTCTAAGTATTTCTCACATACATATACATATATATATATATATATATATATATATATATATATATATATATATATATATATATATATATTCTATATCTATTCTATTATACTTTGTCACTGTCTCCCGCATTAGCAAGGTAGCGGAAGGAAACAGACGAAAAAATGGCCCAATCCACCCACACACACATGTATATACATACACATCCACACATGCACATGTACATTCCTATACATTTCAATGTATACATATATATACGTACACAGACATATACATATATACATATGTACATAATTCATACTGTCTGCCTTTATTCATTCCTGTGGCCACCCCGCCACACAGGAAATGAAAACCCCCTCCCCCCGCATGTGCGCAAGGTAGCGCTAGGAAAAGATAACAAAGGCCACAGTTGTTCACACTCAGTCTCTAGCTGTCATGTATAATGCACCGAAACCATAGCTCTCTTTCCTCATTCAGGCCCCACAAAACTTTCCATGGTTTATACCAGATGCTTCACAGGCCCTGGTTCAATCCATTGACAGCACGTCAACCCCGGTATACCACATCGTTCCAATTCACTCTATTCCTTGCATGCCTTTCACCCTCCTGCACGTTCAGGCCCCGATCGCTCAAAATCTTTTTCACTCCATCCTTCCACCTGCAATTTGGTCTCCCACTTCTCCTCGTTCCCTACACCCCTGACACATACATCCTCTTTATCAATCTTTCCACACTCATTCTATCCATGTGACCAAACAATTTCAAGACACCCTCTTCTCCTCACTCAATCACACTTTTTATTACCACACATCTCTCTTACCCTTTCATTACTTACTCGATCAAACCACCTCCCACCACCTATTGTCCTCAAACATCTCATTTCTGACACATCCATCCTCCTCTGCACAACTCTATCTATAGCCCATGCCTCGCAACCATATAATACTGTTGGAACCACTATTCCTTCAAACATACCCATTTTTGCTTTTCAAGATAATGTTTCACCTTCCACACATTTTTCAATGCTCCCACAACTTTCACCCCCTCCCCCATCCTATGACTCACTTCCGCTTCCATGGTTCCATCCGCTACCAAATCCACTCCCAGATATCAAAAACACTTCACTTATTCCGGTTTTTCTCCATTCAAACTTACCTCCCAACTGACTTGTCCCTCAACCCTACTGTACCTAATAACCTTGCTCCTATTCACATCTACTCTCAGATTTCTTCTTTCACACACTTTACCAAACTCAGTCACCAACTTCTGCAGTTTCTCACCCATATCAGCCACCAGCGCTGTATCATCAGCGAACAACAACTGACTCACTTCCCAAGCTCTCTCATCCACAACAGACTGCATACGTGCCCCTCTCTCCAAAACTCTTGCATTCACCTCCCTAACATCCCCATCCATAAACAAATCAAACAACCATGGAGACATCACGCACCCCTGCCACAAACCAACATTCGCTGAGAACCAATCACTTTCCTCTCTCCCTACTCGTACACATGCTTTATATCCTCGATAAAAACTTTTCACTGCTTCTAACAACTTGCCTCCCACATCATATATTCTTGATACCTTCCACAGATCATCTCTATCAACTCTATCACATGCCTTCTCCAGATCCATAAATGCTACATACAAATCCAATTGCTTTCCTATTCATTTCTCACATACATTCTTCAAAGCAAACACCTGATCCACACACCCACTACCACTTCTGAAACCACACTGCTCTTCCCTAATCTGATGCTCTGTACATGCCTTCACCCTCTCAATCAATACCCTCCCATACAATTTTCCAGGAATACTCAACAAACTTATATCTCTGTAATTTGAGCACTCACCTTTATCCACATTGCCTTTGTACAATGGCACTAGGCATGCAATCCGCCAATCCTCAGGCACTTCACCATGAGTCAAACATTCATTAAACATCCTTACCAACCAGTCAACAATACAGTCAACCCCTTTTTTTATAAATTCCACTGCAATACCATCCAAACCCGCTGCTTTGCCAGTTTTCATCTTCCACAAAGCTTTCATTACCTCTTCTCTCTTTACCAAATCATTCTCCCTGACCCTTTCACTTCACACACCACCTCAACCAAAACACCCTATATCTGCCACTCTATCATCTAACACATTCAACAAACCTTCAAAATACTCACTCCATCTCCTTCTCACATCATCACTACTTGTTATCACCTCCACATTAGCCACCTTCACCGATGTTCCCATTCGTTCTCTTGTCTTACGCACTTTATTTACCTCCTTCCAAAACATCTATCTATTCTCCCTAAAATTTAATGATATTCTCTCACCCCAACTCTCATTTGCCAAATGTAAACTACTAAAGCAGATCTTCAAGTGACCAATTATGATGTCTATTTTGAGAGCTGCACATAAGAAGGAAAAAGTAAACACATACCTTTATCATTAGCAATCATCTATGATATACCAACTGGCTTTGATGTTAAAAGATATGGAACTTATACTGTTTTATGGTCAACAGTCATAATGAAACCAAGGTACAGGAAATTTTGATAAAATAATTTTCACCTGCAATTTTGGAAATCTTCTGTGATACGAAGAAAATAAATACTGCATGGTCAGCTTTTTCCTCTTCTTCATGTCTCATAAAGGTAAATAAAAAAAACCTATTCAAAGGTCAAAATGGTGTATGTTTTTTTCTTTTTTAGGAAAAATATCTGCCTATTCTCATTATTTTTCCTTACTACCAATGCAAAGTGGATCAAGAACATAAATACTGCCTCCAAAACCTGCATTAACCTCCCTAAAATCCCCATCCATAAACAAATGAAACAACCATGGGGACATCACGCACCCCTGCCGCAAACTGACATTCACTGGGAACTAATCACTTTCCTCTCTTCCTACTCATACACATGCTTAGATCCTTGATAAAAACTTTTCACTGCTTCTAGCAACTTACCTCCCACACCACATACACTTAATACCTTCCACAGATCATCACTATCAAATGTCTTTGCCAGATCCATAAATGCTACATACAAATCCATTTCTTTTTCTAAGTATTTCTCACATACATTCTTCAAAGCAAATACCTGATCTACACATCCTCTACCACTTCTGAAACCACAGTGCTCTTCCCTAATCTGATGCTCTGTACATGCCTTCACCCTCTCAATCAATACCCTCCCATATAATTTCCCAGGAATACTCAACAAACTTATACTTCTGTAATTTGAACACTCACCTTTATCCCCTTTGCCTTTGTACGATGGCACTATGCATGCAAGTATGCAGTCTGTTGTGGATGAGAGGGTTTGGGAAGTGAGTCAGTTGTTGTTCACTGATGATACAGCACTGATGGCTGATTTGGGTAAGAAACTGCAGAAGATGGTGACTGAGTTTGGTAAAGTGTGTGAAAACAGAAAGCTGAGAGTAAATGTGAATGAGAGCAAGGTTATTAGGTACAGTAGGGTTGAGGGACAAGTCAATTAGGAGGTAAATTTGAATGGAGAAAAACTGGAGGAAGTGAAGAGTTATAGATATCTGGGAGTGGATTTAGCAGCGGATGGAACCATGGAAGCGGAAGTGAGTCACAGGGCAGGGGAGGGGCGAAGGTTCTGGGAGCATTGAAGAATGTGCGGAAGGCGAGAAAGTTATCTCAGAGAGCAAAATTGGGTATGTTTGAAGGAACAGTGGTTCCAACAATGTTATATGGTTGCGAGGCATAGGCTATAAATAGTGTTGTGCAAAGGAGAGCAGATGTGTTGGAAATGAAATGTTTGAGGACAATATGTGGCGTAAGGTGGTTTGATCGAGTAAGTAATGAAATGGTAAGAGAGAGGTGAGGTAATAAAAAGAGTGCGGTTGACAGAGCAGAAGAGGGTGTATTGAAATGGTTTGGTCACATGGAGAGAATGAGTGAGGAAAGATTGACAAAGAGGATAGATGTGTCAGAGGTGGAGGGAACGAGAAGTGGGAGACCAAATTGGATGTATACTTTCAGTAACTGATGATTGGTTCCTCTTCTCAAATATAATCCTTTCAGTCACTTTCTGAAATATACCGTATAATAATATGGATCTTGCTTGGAGGTTAAAGTTTAGATAGTATACATGCTGGAAATCTTACAGAAATTCCAAACTTACCATGGGTGTCAAACTGCATTGATGCAGTGGGTATATATTGTAGTTTTTCTCTGGGAAGCTGAAGAAGATCTTCCTGCAGTTGTGGTGGAAGGTAATTCTCCCAGTGGTTGGCAGTCATATAGTCTACCATATGACACCCAACAAGAGGAATCAGTGGAGCCAGGAACTTTGATACCTTCCTTAACGACTTATTTATATTGTCTAAAGAAGCCATCCCAACACTGAAAAATGAGAAAAAAATATCAAAAAAAATATTAAAGGATTTGGATTATAAATATGAATATACTTTCAATGGTTTCTTTATTCATTATCATATCCTAGATTTGGACACTTCTTTCTGGTAAAACTTTATCCAGTATCTTTGCAAATGCTGAAGAAAATTTCTATCTTTAGCTTGTTTTAAAATAATTCCAAAGTTGCCTTTCCATTCTATCAGAACAATACAAAAAAAATTTCATGATCTCTGTCTAAATTACTTGGGATGCCAACAAAAAGGCAACTCAACTTCCCTTCCCCATCCCATGCTATCATGAGCTATCAGTTCCCCTGCAATATTGCAGACTGAGATGACTACAAACAAAGGTTTTTGTACATACCCAGCATATTTCATGATCACATGACCATGGCTTCCTACTGATAACAGATCTGCTGTTGGAAAATTTCCAAAGAACCTCAAAACTCAACTTCCTCTTGGAGCTTGTTGACAATGGATGTCTGGCTTAGACTCGGGTGTATGCACTTGCATATATATGTAGGAGTAGAGCAATGAGGCAGATATACAAAGTTAAGAGAAAGGGCAGCACATGTAAAACTCTTTCACCTTAAAACCAAATAGTAATTATGCACCACAATCAAGACCCCTGACTGGAGGGGTTAGTTTGGAGGCTTATGATTTCATAGCTTGTTTCCCTTAAACTGAGACTGGTAAAGGAGGACTCTAAGTAATTTCCAATATTAGATTCATTTGATTTAGCATGAAGTATATACACGAACTAGTTTTACATGAAAACATAAAGTAAATCCCCATCAAAGGGATTTGCTAGTTTTAACTTTTCAGTATCAACAAAAATCACATCAGGGAGTGTGGTTTGGTGGAGAGAAGAGGTGGTGAAAGCATTGCAGAAGATGAAATCCAACAAGGCAGCAGGTGTGGATGGTGTTGCAGCTGAATCTATTAAGAAAGGAGATGACTGAAGATTGGTGGAATACATGTATAAAGCCACAGTATAAAGGTAAGGAGGATAAATGTGAGTGTTCAAACTACAGAGGTATAGGTTTGTTGAGTATACCTGCTAAGTTGTATGGGATGTTATTGATTGAGGGGGTGAAGGCATGTACTAAGCATCAGACTGGGGAGGAGCAGTGTGGTTTCAGAAGTGGTAGAGGATGTGTGAATCAGGCATTTGCTTAAAAGAATGTGTGTGAGAAATATTTAGAAGAACAGATGGATTTATAAATGGCATTTATGAATCTGGAGAAGGCCTATGATAGGGCTGATAGGGAAGCTTTGTTGAAGGTCTTAAGAATATATGGTGTGGGAGGTAAGCTGCTAGAAGTGTCGAGAAGTTTTAATCAAGGGTGTAATGTGTATGTACAAGTAGGAAGAGATGGGAGTGAATATGGTTCCAAGTGAAGGCTGGTCTGCGATAGTAGGTGATGTCACCATAGTTGTTTAGCTCATTTATGGATGGGGTGGTTAAGGATGTAAATGCAAGAGTCTTGGAGAGAAAGGCGAGTATGGAGTCTGTTAGGGATGAAAGGTCCTGGGAAGTGAATCAGTCGTTGTTTGCTGGTGGCTGATTCAAGTGAGAAACTGCTGAAGTTGGTGACTGAGTTTGGAAAATTGTGTGAAAGGAATGATTTGAGAGTGAATGTGAATAAAAGCAAGGTTATTAGCTTCAACAGGGTTGAGTGACAGGTTAGTTGCAATGTAAGTATGAATAGAGAAAAATTGAAGGAAGTGAAGTGTTTTAGATGTCTGGGAGTGGACATGCTGCAAATGGAACCATGGAAGTGAAAGTGAGTCATAGGGTGGAGGAGGGAGCGAAGGTTCTGGGAGCACTGAAGAATGTGTGGGAAGAGAGATCATTACCTGGAAGGGCAAAAATGGGCATGTCTGAAGGAATTGTAGTCCCAACATATTATATGGTTGTAAGGAGTGAGCAACAGATAGGGTTGTGCGGAGGAAGGTGGATGTGTTGAAAATGAGATGTTTGAAGATGATATGTGGTATGAGGAGGTTTGATCAAGTAAGTAATGAAAGGGTAAGAGAGATGTGTGGTAATAAAAGAATGTATTGAGAGAGCAGAAGAAGTTGTGTTGAAATGGTCTGGACATATGGAAAGAATGAGTGAGGAAAGGTTGACAAAGAGGATGTATGCATCAGATGTGAAGAAAACAAGGAGAATGGGGAAATAAAATTGGAGATGAAAGGATGGAGTGAAAAAGATTTTGAGCGACCAGAACCTAAGCATGCAGGAGTGAGAAAGGTGCGCATGGAATAAAGTGCAATGGAGTGATATGGTATACTAAGGAAAGGTATGTGGGGCCTGGATGTGGACAGGGAGGTGTGGTTTAGGTGCATTACAAATGACAGCTCAAGTATGGATGTTGGCAGATGTGGTCTCACTTCATCTGTTTCCCAACACTATCTTGCTGACTCAGGGAGTGGCGAGGCTGTTTCCTTTGGAGCATGGTGGCCCCAGGAATTGTCAAAGGCGAACAAGTATAATTATGCATGGGTATGTTAGGTTGATTTCTTCCATTGGTAGTGTTTCTATTGTAAAACCACAGATGAGCAGAAAAAGAGACAATATCAAACCAAAACTATAGTCCAACCAAACATTACATTCTATAAAGTGAAAGCTGCTTGGAGGATGGAATTCTCCAAATTGTCACAAATCCAGTGATGTGATTTTTGTTGATACTGAAAAGTTAAAACTACCAAATCCCTTTGATAGAGATTTGCTATATGTTTTCATGTAAAAATAATTTGCTTATAAACTTCATGCTAAATCAAATGAATCTGATGTTGGAAATAACTTAAGGTCCTCTTTTACTAGTCCCAGTCTAACGAAAAAAAGCTATGAAACTTAACACCATAAGCCTCCAATGCCCCCCCTCCCCCCAGCCAGAGGTCTTGATTATGGTATATGATTACTGTTTGGAGTTAAGGGGAAAGAGTTTACACTCGTGTTGCCACTTCTCTTAACTTTGTATATCTGTAACATGGCTCTACTCCTATATATACATATATATATATATATATATATATATATATATATATATATATATATATATATATATATATATGCAGACATACACCCAGTCTAAGCCAGGTACCCATTATTAACAAGTCCCGATGGAAGGTTTGGTTTTGAAGTTTCTCGGAAATTTTCTAACAGCAGTTCTGTTATCAGCATAACTTACATGGAATATAAGTATTACATAGGATAACCCCAAAAACAGGGCGGAATAGTAATCCATAACGTTACCTGCATAGGATAATCGACAAACAACAACCACATTCAACAACATACGAGAATGTACAGTACACACCTTCCAATACTTCAAACGTCAGTGACCGACCGTAAAACGAAATGGAAATTGGACATTGACATATAGCAGTTTCGTAAATAAAGGACCTCCCTTATTGACTTTTACACAAAATCTGATGCTTCGGAAAAGTCTCTGGTGAGATCTTTGTGACTTTCCATTTCCCTCTTCTTTTATTTTTTCTACTTATATATCATACACAATGTAATGTCTATCTTGTCCTGCTGATGCATGGTGCAAGACACTGGATTTATTAAATGCATATTTAGTCCTATGGTGATATTTATTTGTAAACATTGAACAGCTGATGTTGGTTGTGTTCGGCCGAGTTGCCAGTGTCCATGACTTGGTCTTAATTCGTCTCAGCAAAAATAAAATGTCAATGAGAACAAGTCTGTCGCCGAGAAATACATCGTCTGTGATTCTTGCTCTGTCATAGAAATTAACCCTCTTATCTGTGATTAAGGATATGCACACAGAGTGATTATTATAACACACCGACCGAAAAATATCTGGAGTTCAGGAAGCTCTCAGACGTGCTGATATTTGTAGGACTTCATTTTAAATTACTTCAGGGAAAAATAATGTTATGAAACATCAATTAATTATCCCTATAGAAAACTTGGTAACATGAATATGACGAACAGAACAAGAAAACAGAAAGACAGCAGAAGGATTTAATTACAATTTGATGACTTGAAATAGTAATTTTGATAAAGGAAATCCGTCATATTGTAAATGATTATCTTGAAATCTGTGCGTCTTACTAAATTGTGTTTACGCCCTTTGTGCATCATCCGCTGGTCATACTACGATGATTTGTAGGAATCTGGCAGTACTTACGTAGAATGAACTGAATATATAATTTCTGTGGGTAACTACTTATTTACACTGTATGCGTGGGTCTTTTACACTCTTAGGTCAAATCTCAAACATACTCAGCCATACAACTTTTTAAACATTACACTGTCCTCAGTTATATTCTCCTGAGTTCATTCCATTCATTTACTACTCTTACCCTATTTACATCTTTTCCAATTAATTTCTTTAACATCAAGTTATGGTGTTAGGTTATTCTCACATAGTGTCTTTCAAAAACTGCGCTAGAAACATTAAGATAATTTGAAAATAAGGTGCTCAAGTCACTGCTTACTCTTCTATCTTCCATGGTGAGCACTTGTAAGTCCACTAGCCTTTCCATGTATCTTAGCTCTCTTGATTACAAAACCATCTTCATCGCCACCCTTTAGATCTTTTCTAGTAGTATTTTGTGTTAAGTGCGGTGACCAAACTTTAAAAGCACATACTAGTTTTGACCTAATATTGTGAGCAAAATCTTCCTGAATATTTCCATAAATACATACTTGAAAGATTCAATTATTTAAAATCAAATAGTTGTCTCCTTTCGAAGGTGGTACCCAGGAGACTTTAGCACCTACTGCTCAATTGACCTGCATTCTCTTTACATGGACCCACACACGTCACAACGCTTTGTGACATGTTTATGACCGATAAACGTAATCAGTTCAGCGAATACAGGGACTCCTGAGGCATGAAAGTACGCATTCATATTATATATATATATATATATATATATATATATATATATATATATATATATATATATATATATATATATATATATATATATATCCAAACCTGTGTGAGGAAGTACCAGGAGAGACTGAGTACAGAATGGAAAAAGGTGAGAACAATGGAAGTAAGGGGAGTGGGGGAGGAATGGGATGTATTTAGGGAATCAGTGATGGATTGCGCAAAAGATGCTTGTGGCATGAGAAGAGTGGGAGGTGGGTTGATTAGAAAGGGTAGTGAGTGGTGGGATGAAGAAGTAAGAGTATTAGTGAAAGAGAAGAGAGAGGCATTTGGACGATTTTTGCAGGGAAAAAATGCAATTGAGTGGGAGATGTATAAAAGAAAGAGACAGGAGGTCAAGAGAAAGGTGCAAGAGGTGAAAAAAAGGGCAAATGAGAGTTGGGGTGAGAGAGTATCATTAAATTTTAGGGAGAATAAAAAGATGTTCTGGAAGGAGGTAAATAAAGTGCGTAAGACAAGGGAGCAAATGGGAACTTCAGTGAAGGGCGCAAATGGGGAGGTGATAACAAGTAGTGGTGATGTGAGAAGGAGATGGAGTGAGTATTTTGAAGGTTTGTTGAATGTGTTTGATGATAGAGTGGCAGATATAGGGTGTTTTGGTCGAGGTGGTGTGCAAAGTGAGAGGGTTAGGGAAAATGATTTGGTAAACAGAGAAGAGGTAGTGAAAGCTTTGCGGAAGATGAAAGCCGGCAAGGCAGCAGGTTTGGATGGTATTGCAGTGGAATTTATTAAAAAAGGGGGTGACTGTATTGTTGACTGGTTGGTAAGGTTATTTAATGTATGTATGACTCATGGTGAGGTGCCTGAGGATTGGCGGAATGCGTGCATAGTGCCATTGTACAAAGGCAAAGGGGATAAGAGTGAGTGCTCAAATTACAGAGGTATAAGTTTGTTGAGTATTCCTGGTAAATTATATGGGAGGGTATTGATTGAGAGGGTGAAGGCATGTACAGAGCATCAGATTGGGGAAGAGCAGTGTGGTTTCAGAAGTGGTAGAGGATGTGTGGATCAGGTGTTTGCTTTGAAGAATGTATGTGAGAAATACTTAGAAAAGCAAATGGATTTGTATGTAGCATTTATGGATCTGGAGAAGGCATATGATAGAGTTGATAGAGATGCTCTGTGGAAGGTATTAAGAATATATGGTGTGGGAGGAAAGTGTTAGAAGCAGTGAAAAGTTTTTATCGAGGATGTAAGGCATGTGTACATGTAGGAAGAGAGGAAAGTGATTGGTTCTCAGTGAATGTAGGTTTGCGGCAGGGGTGTGTGATGTCTCCATGGTTGTTTAATTTGTTTATGGATGGGGTTGTTAGGGAGGTAAATGCAAGAGTTTTGGAAAGAGGGGCAAGTATGAAGTCTGTTGGGGATGAGAGAGCTTGGGAAGTGAGTCAGTTGTTGTTCGCTGATGATACAGCGCTGGTGGCTGATTCATGTGAGAAACTGCAGAAGCTAGTGACTGAGTTTGGTAAAATGTGTGGAAGAAGAAAGTTAAGAGTAAATGTGAACAAGAGCAAGGTTATTAGGTACAGTAGGGTTGAGGGTCAAGTCAATTGGGAGGTGAGTTTGAATGGAGAAAAACTGGAGGAAGTGAAGTGTTTTAGATATCTGGGAGTGGATCTGGCAGCGGATGGAACCATGGAAGCGGAAGTGGATCATAGGGTGGGGGAGGGGGCAAAAATTCTGGGGGCCTTGAAGAATGTGTGGAAGTCGAGAACATTATCTCGGAAAGCAAAAATGGGTATGTTTGAAGGAATAGTGGTTCCAACAATGCTGTATGGTTGCGAGGCGTGGGCTATGGATAGAGTTGTGCGCAGGAGGATGGATGTGCTGGAAATGAGATGTTTGAGGACAATGTGTGGTGTGAGGTGGTTTGATCGAGTGAGTAACGTAAGGGTAAGAGAGATGTGTGGAAATAAAAAGAGCGTGGTTGAGAGAGCAGAAGAGGGTGTTTTGAAGTGGTTTGGGCACATGGAGAGGATGAGTGAGGAAAGATTGACCAAGAGGATATATGTGTCGGAGGTGGAGGGAACAAGGAGAAGAGGGAGACCAAATTGGAGGTGGAAAGATGGAGTGAAAAAGATTTTGTGTGATCGGGGCCTGAACATGCAGGAGGGTGAAAGGAGGGCAAGGAATAGAGTGAATTGGAGCGATGTGGTATACCGGGGTTGACGTGCTGTCAGTGGATTGAATCAAGGCATGTGATGCGTCTGGGGTAAGCTATGGAAAGCTGTGTAGGTATGTATATTTGCGTGTGTGGACGTATGTATATACATGTGTATGGGGGGGGTTGGGCCATTTCTTTCGTCTGTTTCCTTCCTATATATATATATATATGTATATATATATATATATATATATATATATATATATATATATATATATAATTCATTCTCCCTAACCCTCTCACTTTGCACACCACCTCGACCAAAACACCCTACATCTGCCACTCTATCATTAAACACATTCAACAAACTTTCAAAATACTCACTCAATCTTCTCACTTCACCACTACTTGTTATCACCTCCCCATTATCCCCCTTCATTGATGTTCCCATTTGTTCCCTTGTCTTACGCACTATATTTACCTCCTTCCAAAACATTTTTCCTAAAATTTAATGATACTCTCACCCTAACTCTCATTTGCCCTCTTTTTCACCTCTTGCACCTTTCTCTTGACCTCCTGCCTCTTTCTCTTATACATCTTCCAGTCATTTGCATTATTTCCCATCAAAAATCGTCCAAATGCCTCTCTCTTCTCTTTCACTAATGAACTTACTGCTTCATCCCACCACTCACTTCCCTTTTTAATCTGCCCACCTCCCACACTTCTCATGCCACCGAAAACCACAGCTCCCTTTCCACATCCAGGCCCCACAAAACTTTTCATGGTTTACCCCAGATGCTTCACATGCCCTGGTTCAATCCATTGACAGCACGTCGACCCTGGTATACTACATCGTTCCACTTCACTCTATTCCTTGCACGCCTCTCACCCTCCTGTAAGTTCAGGCCCTGATCGCTCAAAACCTTTTTCACTTCATCCTTCCACCTCCAATTTGGTCTCCCACTTCTCCTCGTTCCCTCAACCTCTCACATTTATATCTTCGTAAATCTTTCCTCACTCATTCTCATGTGACCAAACCGTTTCAATACACCCTCTTCTGCTCTCTTAACCACACTCTTTTCATTACCACACATCTCTCTTACCCTTTCATTACTTACTCGATCAAACCACCTCACACCACATATTGTCCTCAAACATCTCATTTCCAACACATCCACCTTCCTCTGCACAACCCTATCCATAGCCCATGACTCGCAACCCTATAACATTGTTGGAACCACTATTCCTTCAAACATACCCATTTTTGCTTTACAAGATAACCTTCTCGTCTTCCACACATTCTTCTGCTTCCATGGTTCCATCCGCTGCCAAATCCACTCCCAGATATCTAAAACACCTCAGTTCTTCCAGTTTTTCTCCCTTCCAACTTACCTAACAGTTTAATTGTCCATCAACTCTACTGAATCTTGTAACCGTGCTCTTATTCACATTTACTCTCAGTTGTCTTCTTTCACACATTTTACCAAATTCAGTCACTAACTTCTGCAGTTTTTCATCCCAATCAGCTACCAGCATTGTATCAACAGTGAACAACTGACTCACTTTCCATGCCCTCTCATTGACAACAGACTGCATACTTCCCCCTCTTTCCAAAACTCTTACATTCACCCCCCTGACCACCCCATCCATAAACAAATTGAACAACCATGGAGTCTTCACGCACCCCTGTTGCAAACAGACATTCACTGGGAACTAATAATTTTCCTCTCTTCCTACTCGTACACATGCCTTACATCCTCGATAAAAACTTTTCACTGCTTCGAGCAACTTGCCTCCCACACCATATATCCCAATACCTTCCACAGAGCATCTCTATCAACCCTATCACATGCCTTCTCCAAATCCATAAATGCTACATACAAATGCATCTGTTTTTCTAAGTATTTCTCACACACATTCTTCAAAGCAAACATGTGATCCACACATCCTCTACCACTTCTGAAACCACACTGCTCTTGCCCAATCTGATGCTCTGTACAAGCCTTCATCCTCTCAATCAATACCCTTCCTCATAATTTCCCAGGAACACTCAACAAACTTATGCCTCTGTAGTTTGAACACTCACCTTTATCTCCTTTGCTTTTGTACAATGGCACTATGAATGCATCCTGCCAATCCTCATACACTTCACCATGATCCATACATACACTGAATATCCTTACCAACCAGTCAACAACACAGTCACCTCTTTTTTGATAAGTTCTACTTCAATACCAAACCCACCGCCTCACCGGATTTCATCTTCCGCAAAGCTTTCACTTCCACTTCTCTCTTAACTAAACCATTCTCCCTGACCCTCTCACTTCGCACACCACCCCAACCAAAAACACTCTATCATCAGATATATTCAACAAACCTTCAAAATACTCACTCCATCTCCTCACCTCTTCACCACCTGTTGTTTCTTCCCCACTTGCCCCCTTCACCGATGTTCCCATCTGTTCTTTTGTCTTACACACATTATTTACCTCCTTCCAAAACATGTTTTTATTCTTCCTAAATAATAATGATACTCTCTCAACCCAACTCTCATTTGCCCTCTTTTTGAATCATTGCACTTTTCTCTTGACCTGCCACTTTCTTTTATACATCTCCCAGTCATATCCAGTCATATGCACTCCTTCCTTGCAAGTATCATTGAAGCGCTTCTCTTTTTCTCTCTCACTAACACCATTACTTCATCATCCCACCATTCACTACCCTTTCCACCTTCCACCTTTCTTGTGCCACATGCATCCTTTGCATTAGCCATCACTGCTTCCCCAAATACATCCCATTCCTCACCCCCTCCCCTCATATCATTTGCTCTCACCTTTTGCCATTCAATCTCTCCTGGCACTTCCTCACACAAGTCTCCTTTCCAAGCTCACTTACTCTCACCACTCTCTGTTCCCCAACATTCTCTCCTCTTTTTTGAAAACCTTTACAAATCTTCACCTTTGCCTCCACAAGAATGTGGTCAGACATCCCTCAAGCCGCCCCTCTCAGCACATTAACATTCAAAAGTCTCTCTTTTACACACCTATCAATTGAAAAAGTAATTCAATAATGCTCTTTGACCATCTCTCCTACTCACATGCGTATCTTTATTTTTATCTCTCTTTTTAAGCCAGGTATTCCCAGTCACCAGTCTTTTTTCAGCATGCAAATTGACAAGCTCTTCACCATTTCCATTTACAACATTAAATACCCCATGTACACCAATTATACCCTCGATGGCCACATTGCTCACCTTCGCATTGAAATCATACATACTTGCCATTTTCCGCGTTAGCGAGGTAGCGTTAAGAACAGAGGACTGAGCCTTTGAGTGAATATCCTCACTTGGCTCCCGCCTCTGCTCCTTCTTTAGGAAAACTAAAAACGAGAGGGGAGGATTTCCAGCCCCAGCTCCCTTCCCTTTTAGTCGCCTTCTACAACACGTAGGGATTATGTGGGAAGTATTCTTTCTCCCCTATCCCTAGGGATGATATATATACAGCTCCCTTTCTTCATACAGGCCTCACAAAACTTTTCATGGTTTACCCCAGACGCTTCACATGCCCTGGTTCAATCCATTGACAGCACGTTGACCCCGGTACACCATATCATTCCAATTCACTCTATTCCTTGCATGCCTTTCACCCATCTGTATGTTCAGGCCCTGATCGCTCAAAATCATTTTCACACCATCCTTCCACCTCCAATTTGGTCTCCCACTTCTCGTTCCTTTCACCTCCGACATATATATCCTCTTCGTCAATTTTTCCTCACTCATTCTCTCCATGTGACAAAACCATTTCAATACACCCTCTTTTGCTCTCTCATCCTCACTTTTTATTACCACACATCTATCTTACCCTTTCGTTACTTACTCGATCAAACCACCTCACACCATATATTGTCCTCAAACATCTCATTTCCAACACAACCACCCTCCTCCGCACAACCCTATCTATAGCCCATGCCTCTCAACCATATAACATTGTTGGAACCACTGTTCCTTCAAACGTACACATTTTTCTCTCCGAGATAGCATTATCGCCTTCCACACATTCTTCAACGCTCCCAGAACCTTTGCCCTCTTCCCTACCATGTGACTCTCTTCCTCTTCCATGGTTCCATCCGCTGCCAAATCCACTCCCAGATGTCTAAAACACTTCACTTCCTCCAGTTTTTCTCCAGTCAAACTTACCTTCCAATTGACTTGTCCCTCAACCCTACTGAACCTAATATCCTTGCTCTTATTCACATTTACTCTCAGCTTTCTTCTTTTACACCCTTTATCAAACTCAGTCACCAACTTCCGCAGTTTCTCACCCGAATCAGCCAACAGTGTTGTACAATCAGCAAAACTGACTCACTTCCCAAGCCTCTCATCCACAACAGAAGCATACTTAGCCCCTCTCCAAAACTCTTGCATTCCTTCACCCTCTCAATCAATACCCTCCCATATAATTTCCCAGGAATACTCAACAAACTTATACTTCTGTAATTTGAACACTCACCTTTATCCCCTTTGCCTTTGTACGATGGCACTATGCATGCAAGTATGCAGTCTGTTGTGGATGAGAGGGTTTGGGAAGTGAGTCAGTTGTTGTTCACTGATGATACAGCACTGATGGCTGATTTGGGTAAGAAACTGCAGAAGATGGTGACTGAGTTTGGTAAAGTGTGTGAAAACAGAAAGCTGAGAGTAAATGTGAATGAGAGCAAGGTTATTAGGTACAGTAGGGTTGAGGGACAAGTCAATTAGGAGGTAAATTTGAATGGAGAAAAACTGGAGGAAGTGAAGAGTTATAGATATCTGGGAGTGGATTTAGCAGCGGATGGAACCATGGAAGCGGAAGTGAGTCACAGGGCAGGGGAGGGGCGAAGGTTCTGGGAGCATTGAAGAATGTGCGGAAGGCGAGAAAGTTATCTCAGAGAACAAAATTGGGTATGTTTGAAGGAATAGTGGTTCCAACAATGTTATATGGTTGCGAGGCATAGGCTATAGATAGTGTTGTGCAAAGGAGAGCAGATGTGTTGGAAATGAAATGTTTGAGGACAATATGTGGCGTAAGGTGGTTTGATCGAGTAAGTAATGAAATGGTAAGAGAGAGGTGAGGTAATAAAAAGAGTGCGGTTGACAGAGCAGAAGAGGGTGTATTGAAATGGTTTGGTCACATGGAGAGAATGAGTGAGGAAAGATTGACAAAGAGGATAGATGTGTCAGAGGTGGAGGGAACGAGAAGTGGGAGACCAAATTGGAGGTATACTTTCAGTAACTGATAATTGGTTCCTCTTCTCAAATATAATCCTTTCAGTCACTTTCTGAAATATACCGTATAATAATATGGATCTTGCTTGGAGGTTAAAGTTTAGATAGTATACATGCTGGAAATCTTACAGAAATTCCAAACTTACCATGGGTGTCAAACTGCATTGATGCAGTGGGTATATATTGTAGTTTTTCTCTGGGAAGCTGAAGAAGATCTTCCTGCAGTTGTGGTGGAAGGTAATTCTCCCAGTGGTTGGCAGTCATATAGTCTACCATATGACACCCAACAAGAGGAATCAGTGGAGCCAGGAACTTTGATACCTTCCTTAACGACTTATTTATATTGTCTAAAGAAGCCATCCCAACACTGAAAAATGAGAAAAAAATATCAAAAAAAATATTAAAGGATTTGGATTATAAATATGAATATACTTTCAATGGTTTCTTTATTCATTATCATATCCTAGATTTGGACACTTCTTTCTGGTAAAACTTTATCCAGTATCTTTGCAAATGCTGAAGAAAATTTCTATCTTTAGCTTGTTTTAAAATAATTCCAAAGTTGCCTTTCCATTCTATCAGAACAATACAAAAAAAATTTCATGATCTCTGTCTAAATTACTTGGGATGCCAACAAAAAGGCAACTCAACTTCCCTTCCCCATCCCATGCTATCATGAGCTATCAGTTCCCTTGCAATATTGCAGACTGAGATGACTACAAACAAAGGTTTTTGTACATACCCAGCATATTTCATGATCACATGACCATGGCTTCCTACTGATAACAGATCTGCTGTTGGAAAATTTCCAAAGAACCTCAAAACTCAACTTCCTCTTGGAGCTTGTTGACAATGGATGTCTGGCTTAGACTCGGGTGTATGCACTTGCATATATATGTAGGAGTAGAGCAATGAGGTAGATATACAAAGTTAAGAGAAAGGGCAGCACATGTAAAACTCTTTCACCTTAAAACCAAATAGTAATTATGCACCACAATCAAGACCCCTGACTGGAGGGGTTAGTTTGGAGGCTTATGATTTCATAGCTTGTTTCCCTTAAACTGAGACTGGTAAAGGAGGACTCTAAGTAATTTCCAATATTAGATTCATTTGATTTAGCATGAAGTATATACACGAACTAGTTTTACATGAAAACATAAAGTAAATCCCCATCAAAGGGATTTGCTAGTTTTAACTTTTCACTATCAACAAAAATCACATAAGGGAGTGTGGTTTGGTGGAGAGAAGAGGTGGTGAAAGCATTGCAGAAGATGAAATCCAACAAGGCAGCAGGTGTGGATGGTGTTGCAGCTGAATCTATTAAGAAAGGAGATGACTGAAGATTGGTGGAATACATGTATAAAGCCACAGTATAAAGGTAAGGAGGATAAATGTGAGTGTTCAAACTACAGAGGTATAGGTTTGTTGAGTATACCTGCTAAGTTGTATGGGATGTTATTGATTGAGGGGGTGAAGGCATGTACTAAGCATCAGACTGGGGAGGAGCAGTGTGGTTTCAGAAGTGGTAGAGGATGTGTGAATCAGGCATTTGCTTAAAAGAATGTGTGTGAGAAATATTTAGAAGAACAGATGGATTTATAAATGGCATTTATGAATCTGGAGAAGGCCTATGATAGGGCTGATAGGGAAGCTTTGTTGAAGGTCTTAAGAATATATGGTGTGGGAGGTAAGCTGCTAGAAGTGTCGAGAAGTTTTAATCAAGGGTGTAATGTGTATGTATGAGTAGGAAGAGATGGGAGTGAATATGGTTCCAAGTGAAGGCTGGTCTGCGATAGAAGGTGATGTCACCATAGTTGTTTAGCTCATTTATGGATGGGGTGGTTAAGGAGGTAAATGCAAGAGTCTTGGAGAGAAAGGCGAGTATGCAGTCTGTTAGGGATGAAAGGTCCTGGGAAGTGAATCAGTCGTTGTTTGCTGGTGGCTGATTCAAGTGAGAAACTGCTGAAGTTGGTGACTGAGTTTGGAAAATTGTGTGAAAGGAATGATTTGAGAGTGAATGTGAATAAAAGCAAGGTTATTAGCTTCAACAGGGTTGAGTGACAGGTTAGTTGCAATGTAAGTATGAATAGAGAAAAATTGAAGGAAGTGAAGTGTTTTAGATGTCTGGGAGTGGACATGCTGCAAATGGAACCATGGAAGTGAAAGTGAGTCATAGGGTGGAGGAGGGAGCAAAGGTTCTGGGAGCACTGAAGAATGTGTGGGAAGAGAGAACATTACCTGGAAGGGCAAAAATGGGCATGTCTGAAGGAATTGTAGTCCCAACATATTATATGGTTGTAAGGAGTGAGCAACAGATAGGGTTGTGCGGAGGAAGGTGGATGTGTTGAAAATGAGATGTTTGAAGATATGTGGTATGAGGAGGTTTGATCAAGTAAGTAATGAAAGGGTAAGAGAGATGTGTGGTAATAAAAGAATGTATTGAGAGAGCAGAAGAAGTTGTGTTGAAATGGTCTGGACATATGGAAAGAATGAGTGAGGAAAGGTTGACAAAGAGGATGTATGCATCAGATGTGAAGAAAACAAGGAGAATGGGGAAATAAAATTGGAGATGAAAGGATGGAGTGAAAAAGATTTTGAGCGACCAGAACCTAAGCATGCAGGAGTGAGAAAGGTGCGCATGGAATAAAGTGCAATGGAGTGATATGGTATACTAAGGAAAGGTATGTGGGGCCTGGATGTGGACAGGGAGGTGTGGTTTAGGTGCATTACAAATGACAGCTCAAGTATGGATGTGGGCGGATGTGGTCTCACTTCATCTGTTTCCCAACACTATCTTGCTGACTCAGGGAGTGGCGAGGCTGTTTCCTTTGGAGCATGGTGGCCCCAGGAATTGTCAAAGGCGAACAAGTATAATTATGCATGGGTATGTTAGGTTGATTTCTTCCATTGGTAGTGTTTCTATTGTAAAACCACAGATGAGCAGAAAAAGAGACAATATCAAACCAAAACTATAGTCCAACCAAACATTACATTCTATAAAGTGAAAGCTGCTTGGAGGATGGAATTCTCCAAATTGTCACAAATCCAGTGATGTGATTTTTGTTGATACTGAAAAGTTAAAACTACCAAATCCCTTTGATAGAGATTTGCTATATGTTTTCATGTAAAAATAATTTGCTTATAAACTTCATGCTAAATCAAATGACTCTGATGTTGGAAATAACTTAAGGTCCTCCTTTACTAGTCCCAGTCTAACGGAAAAAAGCTATGAAACTTAACACCATAAGCCTCCAATGCCCCCCCTCCCCCCAGCCAGAGGTCTTGATTATGGTATACGATTACTGTTTGGAGTTAAGGGGAAAGAGTTTACACTCGTGTTGCCACTTCTCTTAACTTTGTATATCTGTAACATGGCTCTACTCCTATATATACATATATATATATATATATATATATATATATATATATATATATATATATATATATATATATATATATATATATATATATATATTTTTTTTTTTTTTATACTTTGTCGCTGTCTCCCGCGTTTGCGAGGTAGCGCAAGGAAACAGACGAAAGAAATGGCCCAACCCCCCCCCCATACACATGTACATACACACGTCCACACACGCAAATATACATACCTACACAGCTTTCCATGGTTTACCCCAGACGCTTCACATGCCTTGCTTCAATCCACTGACAGCACGTCAACCCCTGTATACCACATGACTCCAATTCACTCTATTTCTTGCCCTCCTTTCACCCTCCTGCATGTTCAGGCCCCGATCACACAAAATCTTTTTCACTCCATCTTTCCACCTCCAATTTGGTCTCCCTCTTCTCCTCGTTCCCTCCACCTCCGACACATATATCCTCTTGGTCAATCTCTCCTCACTCATTCTCTCCATGTGCCCAAACCATTTCAAAACACCCTCTTCTGCTCTCTCAACCACGCTCTTTTTATTTCCACACATCTCTCTTACCCTTACGTTACTTACTCGATCAAACCACCTCACACCACACATTGTCCTCAAACATCTCATTTCCAGCACATCCATCCTCCTGCGCACATCTCTATCCATAGCCCACGCCTCGCAACCATACAACATTGTTGGAACCACTATTCCCTCAAACATACCCATTTTTGCTTTCCGAGATAATGTTCTCGACTTCCACACATTTTTCAAGGCTCCCAAAATTTTCGCCCCCTCCCCCACCCTATGATCCACTTCCGCTTCCATGGTTCCATCCGCTGACAGATCCACTCCCAGATATCTAAAACACTTCACTTCCTCCAGTTTTTCTCCATTCAAACTCACCTCCCAACTGACTTGACCCTCACCCCTACTGTACCTAATAACCTTGCTCTTATTCACATTTACTCTCAACTTTCTTCTTCCACACACTTTACCAAACTCAGTCACCAGCTTCTGCAGTTTCTCACATGAATCAGCCACCAGCGCTGTATCATCAGCGAACAACAACTGACTCACTTCCCAAGCTCTCTCATCCCCAACAGACTTCATACTTGCCCCTCTTTCCAGGACTCTTGCATTTACCTCCCTTACAACCCCATCCATAAACAAATTAAACAACCATGGAGACATCACACATCCCTGCCACAAACCTACATTCACTGAGAACCAATCACTTTCCTCTCTTCCTACACGTACACATGCCTTACATCCTCGATAAAAACTTTTCACTGCTTCTAACAACTTGCCTCCCACACCATATATTCTTAATACCTTCCACAGAGCATCTCTATCAGCTCTATCATATGCCTTCTCCAGATCCATAAATGCTACATACAAATCCATTTGCTTTTCTAAGTATTTCTCACATACATTCTTCAAAGCAAACACCTGATCCACACATCCTCTACCACTTCTGAAACCGCACTGCTCTTCCCCAATCTGATGCTCTGTACATGCCTTCACCCTCTCAATCAATACCCTCCCATATAATTTACCAGGAATACTCAACAAACTTATACCTCTGTAATTTGAGCACTCACTCTTATCCCCTTTGCCTTTGTACAATGGCACTATGCACGCATTCCGCCAATCCTCAGGCACCTCACCATGAGTCATACATACATTAAATAACCTTACCAACCAGTCAACAATACAGTCACCCCCTTTTTTAATAAATTCCACTGCAATACCATCCAAACCTGCTGCCTTGCCGGCTTTCATCTTCCGCAAAGCTTTTACTACCTCTTCTCTGTTTACCAAATCATTTTCCCTAACCCTCTCACTTTGCACACCACCTCGACCAAAACACCCTATATCTGCCACTCTGTCATCAGACACATTCAACAAACCTTCAAAATACTCATTCCATCTCCTTCTCACATCACCGCTACTTGTTATCACCTCCCCATTTACGCCCAGACATACACCCAGTCTAAGCCAGGTACCCATTATTAACAAGTCCCGATGGAAGGTTTGGTTTTGAAGTTTCTCGGAAATTTTCTAACAGCAGTTCTGTTATCAGCATAACTTACATGGAATATAAGTATTACATAGGATAACCCCAAAAACAGGGCGGAATAGTAATCCATAACGTTACCTGCATAGGATAATCGACAAACAACAACCACATTCAACAACATACGAGAATGTACAGTACACACCTTCCAATACTTCAAACGTCAGTGACCGACCGTAAAACGAAATGGAAATTGGACATTGACATATAGCAGTTTCGTAAATAAAGGACCTCCCTTATTGACTTTTACACAAAATCTGATGCTTCGGAAAAGTCTCTGGCGAGATCTTTGTGACTTTCCATTTCCCTCTTCTTTTATTTTTTCTACTTATATATCATACACAATGTAATGTCTATCTTGTCCTGCTGATGCATGGTGCAAGACACTGGATTTATTAAATGCATATTTAGTCCTATGGTGATATTTATTTGTAAACATTGAACAGCTGATGTTGGTTGTGTTCGGCCGAGTCGCCAGTGTCCATGACTTGGTCTTAATTCGTCTCAGCAAAAATAAAATGTCAATGAGAACAAGTCTGTCGCCGAGAAATACATCGTCTGTGATTCTTGCTCTGTCATAGAAATTAACCCTCTTATCTGTGATTAAGGATATGCACACAGAGTGATTATTATAACACACCGACCGAAAAATATCTGGAGTTCAGGAAGCTCTCAGACGTGCTGATATTTGTAGGACTTCATTTTAAATTACTTCAGGGAAAAATAATGTTATGAAACATCAATTAACAGCAGAAGGATTTGATTACAATTTGATGACTTGAAATAGTAATTTTGATAAAGGAAATCCGTCATATTGTAAATGATTATCTTGAAATCCGTGCGTCTTACTAAATTGTGTTTACGCCCTTCGTGCATCATCCGCTGGTCATACTACGATGATTTGTAGGAATCTGGCAGTACTTACGTAGAATGAACTGAATATATAATTTCTGTGGGTAACTACTTATTTACACTGTATGCGTGGGTCTTTTACACTCTTAGGTCAAATCTCAAACATACTCAGCCATACAACTTTTTAAACATTACACTGTCCTCAGTTATATTCTCCTGAGTTCATTCCATTCATTTACTACTCTTACCCTATTTACATCTTTTCCAATTAATTTCTTTAACATCAAGTTATGGTGTTAGGTTATTCTCACATAGTGTCTTTCAAAAACTGCGCTAGAAACATTAAGATAATTTGAAAATAAGGTGCTCAAGTCACTGCTTACTCTTCTATCTTCCATGGTGAGCACTTGTAAGTCCACTAGCCTTTCCATGTATCTTAGCTCTCTTGATTACAAAACCATCTTCATCGCCACCCTTTAGATCTTTTCTAGTAGTATTTTGTGTTAAGTGCGGTGACCAAACTTTAGAAGCACATACTAGTTTTGACCTAATATTGTGTGAGCAAAATCTTCCTGAATATTTCCATAAATACATACTTGAAAGATTCAATTATTTAAAATCAAATAGTTGTCTCCTTTCGAAGGTGGTACCCAGGAGACTTTAGCACCTACTGCTCAATTGACCTGCATTCTCTTTACATGGACCCACACACGTCACAACGCTTTGTGACATGTTTATGACCGATAAACGTAATCAGTTCAGCGAATACAGGGACTCCTGAGGAATGAAAGTACGCATTCATATTATATATATATATATATATATATATATATATATATATATATATATATATATATATATATATATATATATATTTTTTTTTTTTTTTAATACTTTGTCGCTGTCTCTTGCGCTACCTCGCAAACGCGGGAGACAGCGACAAAGTATAATATATATATATATATATATATATATATATATATATATATATATATATATATATAATTCATTCTCCCTAACCCTCTCACTTTGCACACCACCTCGACCAAAACACCCTACATCTGCCACTCTATCATTAAACACATTCAACAAACTTTCAAAATACTCACTCAATCTTCTCACTTCACCACTACTTGTTATCACCTCCCCATTATCCTCCTTCATTGATGTTCCCATTTGTTCCCTTGTCTTACGCACTATTTACCTCCTTCCAAAACATTTTTCCTAAAATTTAATGATACTCTCACCCTAACTCTCATTTGCCCTCTTTTTCACCTCTTGCACCTTTCTCTTGACCTCCTGCCTCTTTCTCTTATACATCTTCCAGTCATTTGCATTATTTCCCATCAAAAATCGTCCAAATGCCTCTCTCTTCTCTTTCACTAATGAACTTACTGCTTCATCCCACCACTCACTTCCCTTTTTAATCTGCCCACCTCCCACACTTCTCATGCCACCGAAAACCACAGCTCCCTTTCCACATCCAGGCCCCACAAAACTTTTCATGGTTTACCCCAGATGCTTCACATGCCCTGGTTCAATCCATTGACAGCACGTCGACCCTGGTATACTACATCGTTCCACTTCACTCTATTCCTTGCACGCCTCTCACCCTCCTGTAAGTTCAGGCCCTGATCGCTCAAAACCTTTTTCACTCCATCCTTCCACCTCCAATTTGGTCTCCCACTTCTCCTCGTTCCCTCAACCTCTCACATTTATATCTTCGTAAATCTTTCCTCACTCATTCTCATGTGACCAAACCATTTCAATACACCCTCTTCTGCTCTCTTAACCACACTCTTTTCATTACCACACATCTCTCTTACCCTTTCATTACTTACTCGATCAAACCACCTCACACCACATATTGTCCTCAAACATCTCATTTCCAACACATCCACCTTCCTCTGCACAACCCTATCCATAGCCCATGACTCGCAACCCTATAACATTGTTGGAACCACTATTCCTTCAAACATACCCATTTTTGCTTTACAAGATAACCTTCTCGTCTTCCACACATTCTTCTGCTTCCATGGTTCCATCCGCTGCCAAATCCACTCCCAGATATCTAAAACACTTCAGTTCGTCCAGTTTTTCTCCATTCTAACTTACCTAACAGTTTAATTGTCCATCAATTCTACTGAATCTTGTAACCGTGCTCTTATTCACATTTACTCTCAGTTGTCTTCTTTCACACATTTTACCAAATTCAGTCACTAACTTCTGCAGTTTTTCATCCCAATCAGCTACCAGCATTGTATCAACAGTGAACAACTGACTCACTTTCCATGCCCTCTCATTGACAACAGACTGCATACTTCCCCCTCTTTCCAAAACTCTTACATTCACCCCCCTGACCACCCCATCCATAAACAAATTGAACAACCATGGAGTCTTCACGCACCCCTGTTGCAAACAGACATTCACTGGGAACTAATAATTTTCCTCTCTTCCTACTCGTACACATGCCTTACATCCTCGATAAAAACTTTTCACTGCTTCGAGCAACTTGCCTCCCACACCATATATCCCAATACCTTCCACAGAGCATCTCTATCAACCCTATCACATGCCTTCTCCAAATCCATAAATGCTACATACAAATGCATCTGTTTTTCTAAGTATTTCTCACACACATTCTTCAAAGCAAACATGTGATCCACACATCCTCTACCACTTCTGAAACCACACTGCTCTTGCCCAATCTGATGCTCTGTACAAGCCTTCATCCTCTCAATCAATACCCTTCCTCATAATTTCCCAGGAACACTCAACAAACTTATGCCTCTGTAGTTTGAACACTCACCTTTATCTCCCTTGCTTTTGTACAATGGCACTATGAATGCATCCTGCCAATCCTCATACACTTCACCATGATCCATACATACACTGAATATCCTTACCAACCAGTCAACAACACAGTCACCTCTTTTTTGATAAGTTCTACTTCAATACCAAACCCACCGCCTCACTGGATTTCATCTTCCGCAAAGCTTTCACTTCCACTTCTCTCTTAACTAAACCATTCTCCCTGACTCTCTCACTTCGCACATCACCCCAACCAAAAACACTCTATCATCAGATATATTCAACAAACCTTCAAAATACTCACTCCATCTCCTCACCTCTTCACCACCTGTTGTTTCTTCCCCACTTGCCCCCTTCACGATGTTCCCATCTGTTCTTTTGTCTTACACACATTATTTACCTCCTTCCAAAACATGTTTTTATTCTTCCTAAATAATAATGATACTCTCTCAACCCAACTCTCATTTGCCCTCTTTTTGAATCATTGCACTTTTCTCTTGACCTGCCACTTTCTTTTATACATCTCCCAGTCATATCCAGTCATATGCACTCCTTCCTTGCAAGTATCATTGAAGCGCTTCTCTTTTTCTCTCTCACTAACACCATTACTTCATCATCCCACCATTCACTACCCTTTCCACCTTCCACCTTTCTTGTGCCACATGCATCCTTTGCATTAGCCATCACTGCTTCCCCAAATACACCCCATTCCTCACCCCCCTCCCCTCATATCATTTGCTCTCACCTTTTGCCATTCAATCTCTCCTGGCACTTCCTCACACAAGTCTCCTTTCCAAGCTCACTTACTCTCACCACTCTCTGTTCCCCAACATTCTCTCCTCTTTTTTGAAAACCTTTACAAATCTTCACCTTTGCCTCCACAAGAATGTGGTCAGACATCCCTCAAGCCACCCCTCTCAGCACATTAACATTCAAAAGTCTCTCTTTTACACACCTATCAATTAAAAAAGTAATTCAATAATGCTCTTTGACCATCTCTCCTACTCACATACGTATCTTTATTTTTATCTCTCTTTTTAAGCCAGGTATTCCCAGTCACCAGTCTTTTTTCAGCATGCAAATTGACAAGCTCTTCACCATTTCCATTTACAACATTAAATACCCCATGTACACCAATTATACCCTCGATGGCCACATTGCTCACCTTCGCATTGAAATCATACATACTTGCCATTTTCCGCGTTAGCGAGGTAGCGTTAAGAACAGAGGACTGAGCCTTTGAGTGAATATCCTCACTTGACTCCCGCCTCTGCTCCTTCTTTAGGAAAACTAAAAACGAGAGGGGAGGATTTCCAGCCCCAGCTCCCTTCCCTTTTAGTCGCCTTCTACAACACGTAGGGATTATGTGGGAAGTATTCTTTCTCCCCTATCCCTAGGGATGATATATATACAGCTCCCTTTCTTCATACAGGCCTCACAAAACTTTTCATGGTTTACCCCAGACGCTTCACATGCCCTGGTTCAATCCATTGACAGCACGTTGACCCCAGTACACCATATCATTCCAATTCACTCTATTCCTTGCATGCCTTTCACCCATCTGTATGTTCAGGCCCTGATCGCTCAAAATCATTTTCACACCATCCTTCCACCTCCAATTTGGTCTCCCACTTCTCGTTCCTTTCACCTCCGACATATATATCCTCTTCGTCAATTTTTCCTCACTCATTCTCACCATGTGACAAAACCATTTCAATACACCCTCTTTTGCTCTCTCATCCTCACTTTTTATTACCACACATCTATCTTACCCTTTCGTTACTTACTCGATCAAACCACCTCACACCATATATTGTCCTCAAACATCTCATTTCCAACACATCCACCCTCCTCCGCACAACCCTATCTATAGCCCATGCCTCTCAACCATATAACATTGTTGGAACCACTGTTCCTTCAAACATACACATTTTTCTCTCCGAGATAGCATTATCACCTTCCACACATTCTTCAACGCTCCCAGAACCTTTGCCCTCTTCCCTACCATGTGACTCTCTTCCTCTTCCATGGTTCCATCCGCTGCCAAATCCACTCCCAGATGTCTAAAACACTTCACTTCCTCCAGTTTTTCTCCATTCAAACTTACCTTCCAATTGACTTGTCCCTCAACCCTACTGAACCTAATATCCTTGCTCTTATTCACATTTACTCAGCTTTCTTCTTTTACACCCTTTATCAAACTCAGTCACCAACTTCCGCAGTTCCTCACCCGAATCAGCCAACAGTGTTGTATCATCAGCAAACAACTGACTCACTTCCCAAGCCCTCTCATCCACAACAGACAGCATACTTGCCCCTCTCCAAAACTCTTGCATTCACCTTCCTAACAACCTCATCCATAAACAAATTGAACATCCATGGAGACGTCACGCACGCCTGCCACAAACCGACATGCACTGGGAACCAATCATTTTCCTCTCCTCCTACATGTACACATGCCTTACATCCTCGATAAAATCTTTTCACTACTTCGAGCAACTTACCTCCTACACCATATACTCCCAACACCTTCCACAGAGCATCTCTATGAACTCTATCATATGCCTTATCCAGATCCATAAATGCTACATATTTCTCACATTCTTCAAAGCAAACACTCGATCCACTCATCCTCCACCACTTCTGAAACCATACTGCTCTTCCCCATTCTGATGCTCTATACATGGCTTGACCCTCTCAATCAAAACCTTCCCCTATAATTTCCCAGGAATACTCAACAAACTTATACCTCTGTAATTTGAACACTCACCTTTATCCCCTTTGCCTTTGTACAATGGCATTATGCATGCATTCCGCCAATCCTTAGGGCACTTCACCATGAAACATACATTCAGAGTTTTGGAGAGAGGGATGAGTATGAAGTCTGTTGAGGATGAGAGGGCCTGGGAAGTGAGTCAGTTGTTCTTTGCCGATGATACAGCTCAAGTGCCTAATTCGAGTGAGAAATTGCAAAAGTTGGTGACTGAGTTTGGAAAAGTGTGTGAAAGGAGAAAGTTGAGAGTAAATGTGAATAAGAGCAAGGTTACTAGGTTCAGTAGGGTTGATGGACAAGTTAATTGGGAGGTAAGTTTGAATGGAGAAAAATTGGAGGAAGTGAAGAGTTTTAGATATCTGGGGGTGGACTTAGCAGCGGATGGAACCATAGAAGCAGAAGTGAGTCATAGGGTGGGGGAGGGGGCGAAGGTTCTGGGAGCAATGAAGAATGTGTGGAAGGAGAGAACGCTAATCTGGAGAGCAAAAATGGGCATGTTTGAAGGAATAATAGTTCCAACAATGTTATATGATTGAGAGGCAAAGGGCTACAGATAGGGCTGTACAGAGGAGGGTGGATGTATTGTAAATGAAATGTTTGAAGACAAAATGTGGTGAGAGGTAGTATGATCAAATAAGAAATGAAGGTGTAAGAGATATGTGTGGAAATAAAAAGAGCGTGGTTGAGAGAGCATAAGAGGGTGTGTTAAAATGGTTTGGACATATGGATAGAATGAGTGAGGAAAGATTGACAAAGAGGATATATGTGTCAGAGGTGAAGGGAAGAGGGAGAAGCAGGAGACCAAATTGGAGGTGGAAGGATGAAGTGAAAAAGATTTTGTGAGATCAGGACCTGAACATACAGGAGGATGAGAGACGTGCAAGGAATAGAATGAATTGGAACGATGTGGTATTCTGGGGTTGACATGCTGTCAATGGACTAAACAAGGGCATGTGAAACGTCTTGGGTAAACCATGGAAAAGTCTGTGGGGCTTGGATGTAGATAAGGAGCTGTGGTTTCGGTGCATTACACATGACATCTAGAGACTGTGAACAAATGTGATCTTTGTTGTCTTTTCCTGGTGCTCCCTTGATCGCATGCGGGGGGAGGGGGTTGTTATTTCAGGTGTGGTGGAGTGGCGACGAGAAAGGATGAAGGCAGCAAGTATGAATATGTAAATGTGTATGTATGTATATGTCTGTGTATGTATAGGTTGAAACGTATAGGTATATATATGTGCGTGTGTGGATGTTTATGTATGTATATACATGTGTATGTGGGTGGGTTGGGCCACTCTTTCAACTGTTTCCTTGCGCTACCTCAATAACGCAGGAGACAGCAACTAAGTATAATGATAAAATAGTTAATACCATATATCATTATCATTATCTTGTAGAGGCGAAGGTGAAGATTTGTAGAGGTTTTCAGAAAAGAAGAGAAAATGTTGGGGTGAAGAGAGTGGTGAGAGTAAGTGAGCTTGGGAAGGAGATTTGCATGAGGAAGTACCAAGAGAGACTGAGTGCAGAATGGAAAAAGGTGAGAGCAAAGGAGGTAAAGGGAGTGGGGGAGGAATGGGATGTATTTAGGGAAGTAGTGATGGCTTGCGCAAAAGATACTTGTGGCATGAGAAGAGTGGGAGGTGGGCAGATTAGAAAGGGTAGTGAGTGGTGGGATGAAGTAAGATTGCTAGTGAAAGTGAAGAGAGAGGCATTTGGACAATTTTTGCAGGGAAATAGTGCAAATGACTGGGAGATGTATAAACAAAGGAGGCAAGAGGTCAAGAGAGAGGTGCAAATGAGAGTTGGGGTGAGAAAGTATCATTAGATTTTAGGGAGAATGAAAGGATGTTTTGGAAGGAGGTAAATAAAGTGCATAAGACAAGAGAACAAATGGGATCATCAGTGAATGGGGCCAATGGGGAGGTAATAACAAGTAGTGGTGATGTGAGAAGGAGATGGAGTGAGTATTTTGAAGGTTTGTTGAATGTGTTAGATGATAGAGTGGCAGATGTAGGGTGTTTTGGTCGATGTGGTGTGCGAAGTGAGACGGTCAGGGAAAATGGTTTGGTAAACAGAGGAGAGGTAGTGAAAGCTTTGCGGAAGATGAAAGCCGGCAAGGCAGTGGATTTGGATGGTATTGCAGTGAAATTAGTTAAAAAATGGGGTAACTGTGTTGTTGACTGGCTGGTCAGGATATTCGATGTATGTATGGCTCATGGTGAAGTGCCTGAGGATTGGCAGAATGCAAGCATAGTGCCCTGTATAAAGAAGGCAAAGAGGATAAAGGTGAATGTTCAAAATACAGAGGTATAAGTTTGTTGAGTATTCCTGGGAAATTGTATGGGAGGGTATTGACTGAGAGGGTGAAGGCATATACAGAGCTTCAGATTGGGGAAGCACTGTGTGGTTTCAGAAGTGGTAGAAGATGTGTGGATCAGGTGTTTGCTTTGAAGAATGTACGTGAGAAATACTTAGAAAAGCAGATGGATTTGTTTGTAGCATTTATGGATCTGTAGAAGGCATATGATAGAGTTGATAGAGATGCTCTGTGGAAGGTATTAAGGGCATATGGCATGGGAGGCAAGTTGCTAGAAGCAGTTTTTATCGAGGATGTAAGTTTACGTGTAGGAAGAGAGGAAAGTGATTGGTTCTCAGTGAATGTAGGTTTGTGGCAGGAGTGTGTGATGTCTCCATGGTTGTTTGATTTATTCATGGATGGGGTTGTAAGGGAGGTGACTGCAAGAATTTTGGAGAGAGAGGCAAGTATGCAGTCTGTTGTGGATGAGAGGGCTCGGGAAGTGAGTCAGTTGTTGTTCACTGATGATCTGGCACTGGTGGCTGATTTGGGTGAGAAACTGCAGAAGCTGGTGACTGAGTTTGGTAAAGTGTGTGAAAGAAGAAAGTTGAGAGTAAATGTGAATATGAGCAAGGTTATCAGGTCCAGTAGGGTTGAGAGACAAGTCATGTGGGAGGTAAGTTTGAATGGAGAAAAACTGGAGGAAGTGAAGTGTTTTAGATATTTGGGAGTGGATTTGGCAGCGGATGGAACCATGGAAGTGGAAGTGAGTCACTGGGGGGGGGTGCACATAAGTTCTGGTAGCACTGGAGAATGTGTAGAAGGTGAGAACATTATCTCGGAAAGCAAAAAATGGTTATGTTTGAAGGAATAGTGGTTCTAAGAATGTTATGTGGTTGTGAGGCGTGGGCTATAGATAGGGTTGTTCAGAGGAGGGTGGATGTGTTGGAAATGAGATGTTTTAGGACAATATGTGGTGTGAGGTGGTTTGAATGAGTAAGTAATGAAAGGGCAAGAGAATTGTGTGGTAATAAAAAGAGTGTGGTTGAGAGAGCAGAAGAGGGTGTGTTGAAATGATTTGGTCACATGGAGAGAATGAGTAAGGAAAGATTGACAAAGAGGATATATGTGTCACAGGTGGAGGGAATGAGGGGAAGTGGGAAACCAAATTGGAGGTGGAAAGATGGAGTGAAAAAGATTTTGAATGATCGGGTCCTGAACATGCAGGAGGGCGAAAGGCATGCAAGGAATAGAGTGAATTGGAACAATGTGGTATATCGGGGTCAACGAGCTGTCAATGAATTGAACCAGGGCATGTGAAGTGTCTAGGGTAAACCATGGAAAGTTTTGTGGGGCCTGGATGTGGAAAGGGAGCTGTGGTTTCAGGGCATTATACATGACAGATAAAGACTGAGTGTGAACGAATGTGGCCTTTGTTGTCATTTCCTAGCACTACCTCGCACGCGTGCGGGGGAGGGGGTTGTCATTTCATGTGTGGCGGAGTGGCGATGGGAATGATGAAAGGCAGCAAGTATGAATTATGTACATGTGTATATATGTCTGCGTATGTATATATGTGTAGACGTTGAAATGTATAGGTATGTATATGTGTGTGTGTGGACATGTATTTATATACATGTGTATGTGGGTGGGTTGGGCCATTCTTTTGTCTGTTTCCCTGCGCTATCTTGCTGATGCTGGAGACAGCGACAAAGTATAACGAAATAAAATATTAACATATTATCATATATTATCAATATATTATTAATATATGCTATTAGTTAATATTCATATTTTACAAGATTATCTTTCACTATTCAAGAACATTCCAGGATATACAGGACATATCGGAATTTTGGGAATTTGAATGCTATAATAATGCTAAGAATAGTATGATGAGAGTGTAGCAGTAACTGAGGATCTTTTTTTATATTTTCATTTCCAGTTACCCCAGGCCCAATTTCTATGAGTCTTGATATCACCCACAACCTCTTTCAGAAGGCTCCAGAGCTCAAGACTGCATTATTTCACCGTCAGGAAAATGTGGACCCCTCTGGAATGATGAGACTGTACTCCCAGTGATTTAACCTCACCAAATGTGACTTTTCACTTAAAGAGTAACCTCTTGCAGGCAGAGCTTAGAATCACTTATTGAAGGAAAATAAGAATTAAGGTATACTCCTAAAAACATGTAATGCATTCACAGTGAAATACAGATCACAGTCATATTCATATAAAGACTCTTGCATACTCAAAATAAAATAAAAATTGCACCATTTACTTTTAGACCAAAAATGAAGGTGGATTAAAAATCTCTTATGTTGAATTATTCTAAGGGAGGACTTTTGATGTTTTTTTCTGTGTAAGGAATGGGCTTTATTTAAAAATTTATGATGCTGTAGGATTTGATAAATGGATACTGCAATCTTTCTGGTACAGAGAAAGTATAAAGAATTCAAAGAAGTTGTTCATAGAGGATGAAATAAAAGTTAGGTGAAAGATTAATAAAGGCAAAGTGTTGGTTAGCTTACTCACCCATAGCTGCTTCTTAGAGGTCCATCATAAAACTAGGTCTTTCCTTTAAAAAGTTGACATATTATAAAAATTGAAAAGATGCTATTTCAAGTTGAAAAGGAATAAGAAAATTAAGCATTAGTCAAGAGGAAGGCACTTTCCTGCGACTACTGTGTGACTGACCAGATCGTGCTTTATGTGGAATGAAGCCTGGCATATCATCAACCCATACAATCATCAGCAAGTTGCAAGGATGGGTACCATCACAGTTTTGTCTCAAGACTTGTGTTGCAGTTGTTGAGGAAATTCACCGTTTGCATCTTATGTTAACTCATATAACAGATATATGGTAAGAATTTCAAACATTTTATTAGTATTCTTTAGTACCATTACACTGCAAGAATGAATGATTTTATCTTAGATACAGATGTTTGTATACCTCCGTAGATCATTTTTTCATCGTAGAATCCTACAGTTAAAATTCTTAACCATGGGAATTATTTACCCCGGACGCTTCACATGCCCTGGTTCAATCCATTGACGGCACGTCGACCCCAGTATACCACATCATTCCAATTCACTCTATTCCTTGCACGCCTTTCATCCTCCAGTATGTTCAGGCCCTGATCGCTCAAAATCTTTTTCACTCCATCCTTCCATCTCCAATTTGGTCTCCCACTTCTCCTTGCTCCCTTCACCTGTGACACATATACCCTCTTTGTCAATCTTTCCTCACTCATTCTCTCTATGTGACCAAACCATTTCAAGACACCCTCTTCTGCTCTCTCAAACACACTCTTTTTATTACCCCATCTCTTACCCTTTCATTACTTACCCGGTCAAACCCACATATTGTCCTCAAACATCTCATTTCCAGCACATCCACCCTCCTCCGCACAACTCTATCTATAGCCCATGCCTCACAACTATATAACATTGTTGGAACCACTATTCCTTCAAACGTACCCATATTTGCTCTCCGAGATAATGTTCTCACTTTCCACACATTCTTCAACGTTCCCAGAAACTTTGCCCCCTCCCCCACCCTGTGACTCAATTCCGCTTCCATGCTTCTATCCGCTGCCAAATCCACTCCCAGATATCTAAAACACTTCACTTCCTACAGTTTTTCTCCATTCAAATTTACCTCTCAATTTACTTGTCCCTCAACCCTACTGAACCTAATAACCTTGCTCTTACTCACATATACTCTCAGCTTTCTTCTTTCATACTTTACCAAACTCAGTCACCAACTTCTGCAGTTTCTCACCCGAATCAGCCATCAGTGCTGTATCATCAGTGAACAACAACGGACTCACTTCCCAAGCCCTCTCATCCACAACAGGCTGCATACTTGCCCCTCTCTCCAAAACTCTTGCATTCACCTCCCTAACAACCTCATCCATATACAAATTAAACAACCATGAAGACTATACATGCATTCTGCCAATCCTCAGGCACTTCACCATGAACCATACATACATTAAATATCCTTACCAAACAGTCAACAACACAGTCACCCCCTTTTTTAATAAACTCCACTGCAATACCATCGAAACCCGTCGCCTTGCCAGCGTTCATCTTCCGCAAAGCTTTCACTACCTCTTCTTTGTTTACCAAACCATTCTCCCTGACCCTCTCACTTTGCACATCACCTCAACCAAAACACCCTATATCTTCTACTCTATCATCAAACACATTTGTTCTCTTGTCTTATGCGCTTTATTACCTCCTTCCAAAATATCTTTTTATTCTCCCTAAAATCTAATGATACTCTCTCAGGCCAACTCTCATTTTTGTCCTCTTTTTCACCTCTTGCACCTTTCTCTTGACCTCCTGCCTCTTTCTTTTATACATCTCCCAGTCATTCGCACTACTTCCCTGCAAAAATCGTCCAAATGCCTCTCTCTTCTCTTTCGCTAACAATCTTCTTTCTTCATCTAACCACTCACTACTCTAATCTGCCCACCTCCCACCTTTCTCATGCAACAGGCATCTTTTGTGCTAGCCATCACTGCTTCCCTAAATACATCCCATTCCTCCCCCACTCCCCTTACATCATTTGCTCTTACCTTTTTCCATTCTGCAATCAATCTCTCCTGGTACTCCCTCACACAAGTCTCCTTCTCAAGCTCACTTACTCTCACCACTCTTCACCCCAACATTGTCTTTTCTTTTCTGAAAACCTCTACAAATATTCACCTTCGCCTTCACAAGATAATGATCAGACATCCTAGCAGTTACCTCTTTCAGTACATTAACATCCAAAAGTCTCTCTTTCATATGCCTATCAGTTAACACGTAGTCCAATAATGCTCTCTGGCCATCTCTCCTATTTACATACATTTTATTTTATTTATTTTGTTTTGTCGCTGTCTCCTGCGTTAGCGAAGCAGCGCAAGGAAACAGACGAAAGAATGGCCCAACCCACCCACATACACATGTATATACATACACATCCACACACGCAAATATACGTACCTATACATCTCAACGTATACATATATATATACACACAGACATACATATATACACATGTACATAATTCATACTGTCTGCCTTTATTCATTCCCATCGCCATCTTGCCACACATGAAATAACAACCCCTTCCCCCCTCATGTGTGCAAGGTAGCGCTAGGAAAAGACAACAAAGGCCCCATTCGTTCACACTCAGTCTCTAGCTGTCATGTAATAATGCACCGAAACCACAGCTCCCTTTCCACATCCAGGCCCCACAAAACTTTCCATGGTTTACCCCAGACGCTTACATGCCCTGGCTCAATCCACTGACAACACGTCGACCCCGGTATACACATCGTTCCAATTCACTCTATTCCTTGCACGCCTTTCACCTTCCTGCATGTTCAGGCCCCGATCACTCCAAATCTTTTTCACTCCATCTTTCCACCTCCAATTTGGTCTCCCACTTCTCCTTGTTCCCTCCACCTCCGACACATATATTCTCTTTGTCAATCTTTCATCACTTATTCTCTCCATGTGACTGAACCATTTCAAAACACCCTCTTCTGCTCTCTCTACCACACTCTTTTTATTACCACACATCTCTCTCACTCTTTCATTACTTTCTCGATCAAACCACCTCACACCACATATTGTACTCAAACACTTCATTTCCAGCACATCCACCCCCCTGCGCACAACTCTATCCATAGCCCACGCCTCGCAACCATACAACATTGTTGGAACCACTATTCCTTCACACATATCCATTTTTGCTTTCTGAGATAATGTTCTCGACTTCCACACGTTCTACAAGGCTCCCAGAATTTTCACCCCCTCCCCCACCCTATGATTCACTTCCGCTTCCATGGTTCCATCTGCTGCCAAATCCACTCCCAGATATCCAAAACACTTCACTTCCTCCAGTTTTTCTCCATTCAAACTTACCTCCCAATTGACTTGACCCTCAACCCTACTGTACCTAATAACCTTGCTCTTATTCACATTTACTCTTAACTTTATTCTTTCACACACTTTACCAAACTCAGTCACCAGCTTCTGCAGTTTCTCACATGACTCAGCCACCAGCGCTGTATCATCAGCAAACAACAACTGACTCACTTCCCAAGCTCTCTCATCCACAACAGACCGCATACTTGCCCCTCTTTCCAAAATTCTTGCATTCACCTCCCTAACAACCCCATCCATAAACAAATTAAACAACCATGGAGACATCACACACCCCTGCCGCAAACCTTCATTCACTGAGAGCCAATCACTTTCCTCTCTTCCTACACGTACACATGCCTTACATCCTCGATAAAAACTTTTCACTGCTTCTAACAACTTGCCTTCCACACCATATATTCTTAATACCTTCCACAGAGCATTCTCTCAACTCTATCATATGCCTTCTCCAGATCCATAAATGCTACATACAAATCCATTTGCTTTTCTAAGTATTTCTCACATACATTCTTCAAAGCAAACACCTGATCCACACATCCTCTACCACTTCTGAAACCACCCTGCTCTTCCCCAATCTGATGCTCTGTACATGCTTTCACCCTCTCAATCAATATCCTCCCATATAATTTCCCAGAAATACTCAACAAACTTATACCTCTGTAATTTGAGCGCTCACCTTTGTCCCCTTTGCCTTTGTACAATGGCACTATGCAAGCATTCCACCAATCCTCAGGCACCTCACCATGAATCATACATACATTAAATAACCTTACCAACCAGTTAACAATACAGTCACCCCCTTTTTTAATAAATTCCACTGCAATACCATCCAAACCCGCTGCCTTCCCAGTTTTCATCTTTCGCAAAGCTTTTACTACTTCTTCTCTGTTTACCAAATCATTTTCCCAAACCCTCTCACTTTGCACACCACCTCTACCAAAGCACCCTATATCTGCCACTCTATCATCAAACACATTCAATAAACCTTCAAAATACTCACTCCATCTCCTTCTCACATCACCAGTACTTGTTATCACCTCCCCATTAGCCCCCTTCACTGAAGTTCCCATTTGTTCCCTTGTCTTACGCACTTTATTTACCTCCTTCCATAACATCTTTTTTTCTCCCTAAAATTTAATGATACTCTCTCACCCCAACTCTCATTTGCCCTCTTTTTCACCTCTTGCACCTTTCTCTTTACCTCCTGCCTCTTTCTTTTATACATCTCCCACTCATTTGCATTATTTCCCTGCAAAAATCATACAAATGCTTCTCTCTTCTCTTTCACTAATTATCTTACTTCTTCATCCCACCACTCACTACCTTTTCTAATCTGCCCACCTCCCATGCTTCTCATGCCACAAGCATCTTTTGCGCAAGCCATCACTGCTTCCCTAAATACATCCCATTCCTCCCCACTCCCCTTACATCCTTTGTTCTCACCTTTTTCCATTCTGTACTCAGTCTCTCCTGGTACTTCCTCACACAAGTCTCCTTCCCAAGCTCACTTACTCCCACCACTCTCTTCACCCCAACATTCTCGCTTCTTTTCTGAAAACCTCTACAAATCTTCGCCTTCGCCTCCACAAGATATGATCAGACATCCCTCCAGTTGCACCTCTCAGCACATTAACATCCAAAGTCTCTCTTTCACATGGCTATCAATTAACACGTAATCCAATAACGCTCTCTGGCCATCTCTCCTACTTACATATGGATACTTATGTATATCTCTCTTTTTAAACCAGGTATTCCCAATCACCAGTCCTTTTTCAGCACATAAATCTACAAGCTCTTCACCATTTACATTTACAACACTGAACACCCCATGTATACCAATTATGCCCTCAACTGCCACATCACTCACCATTGCATTCAAATCACTCATCACTATAACCCGGTCTCGTGCATCAAAACCACTAACACACTCATTCAGCTGCTCCCAAACACTTGCCTCTCATGATCTTCTCATGCCCAGGTGCATATGCACCAATAATCACCCCTTCTCTCTCCTTCAACTTTCAGTTTTACCCATATCAATCTAGGTTTACTTTCTTACACTCAATCACATACTCCCACCACTCCTGTTTCAGGAGTAGTGGTACTCCTTCCCTTGCTTTTGTCCTCTCACTAACCCCTGACTTTACTCCCAAGACATTCCCAAACCACTCTATCCAGGTTCCTTTCCTCAAACATACTACCTATCTCTCCTTTTTTCTCATCTTGGTTACATCCACACATATTTAGACACCCCAATCTGAGCCTTCGAGGAGGATGAGCACTCCCCGCGTGACTCCTTCTTCTGTTTCCCCTTTTAGAAAGTTAAAATACAAGGAGGGGAGAGTTTCTTGCTCTCCTGCTCCCGTCACCTTTAGTCGCCTTCTAGGACAAACTGGAAATGCGTGGGAAGTATTCTTTCTCCCCTACCCCCAGGGATAATAGTATTAATATATTAAGATGGTATTAATATATTATTATGGTATTAATATATCAATATACATCAACAATATAGTAATAATACCATATATATGGTAAACCCATAGTTAAGCAGTACCTTATATGTAAAGGACAAGAAATTTCAAATGTTTGCTTCCATGAATTAGATCTTTATAGTTCTTGTGGAGGCTAAGGTGAAGATTTGTATGGGTTTTCAGAAAAGAAGAGTGAATGTTGGGGTGAAGAGGGTGGTGAGAGTAAGTGAGCTTGGGAAGGAGACCTGTGTGAGGAAGTACCAGGAGAGACTGAGTACAGAATGGAAAAAGGTGAGAACAATGGAAGTAAGGGGAGTGGGGGAGGAATGGGATGTATTTAGGGAATCAGTGATGGATTGCGCAAAAGATGCTTGTGGCATGAGAAGAGTGGGAGGTGGGTTGATTAGAAAGGGTAGTGAGTGGTGGGATGAAGAAGTAAGAGTATTAGTGAAAGAGAAGAGAGAGGCATTTGGACAATTTTTGCAGGGAAAAAATGCAATTGAGTGGGAGATGTACAAAAGAAAGAGACAGGAGGTCAAGAGAAAGGTGCAAGAGGTGAAAAAAAGGGCAAATGAGGGTTGGGGTGAGAGAGTATCATTAAATTTTAGGGAGAATAAAAAGATGTTCTGGAAGGAGGTAAATAAAGTGCGTAAGACAAGGGAGCAAATGGGAACTTCAGTGAAGGGCGCAAATGGGGAGGTGATAACAAGTAGTGGTGATGTGAGAAGGAGATGGAGTGAGTATTTTGAAGGTTTGTTGAATGTGTTTGATGATAGAGTGGCAGATATAGGGTGTTTTGGTTGAGGTGGTGTGCAAAGTGAGAGGGTTAGGGAAAATGATTTGGTAAACAGAGAAGAGGTAGTGAAAGCTTTGCGGAAGATGAAAGCCGGCAAGGCAGCAGGTTTGGATGGTATTGCAGTGGAATTTATTAAAAAAGGGGGTGACTGTATTATTGACTGGTTGGTAAGGTTATTTAATGTATGTATGACTCATGGTGAGGTGCCTGAGGATTGGCGGAATGCGTGCATAGTGCCATTGTACAAAGGCAAAGGGGATAAGAGTGAGTGCTCAAATTACAGAGGTATAAGTTTGTTGAGTATTCCTGGTAAATTATATGGGAGGGTATTGATTGAGAGGGTGAAGGCATGTACAGAGCATCAGATTGGGGAAGAGCAGTGTGGTTTCAGAAGTGGTAGAGGATGTGTGGATCAGGTGTTTGCTTTGAAGAATGTATGTGAGAAATACTTAGAAAAGCAAATGGATTTGTATGTAGCATTTATGGACCTGGAGAAGGCATATGATAGAGTTGATAGAGATGCTCTGTGGAAGGTATTAAGAATATATGGTGTGGGAGGAAAGTTGTTAGAAGCAGTGAAAAGTTTTTATCGAGGATGTAAGGCATGTGTACGTGTAGGAAGAGAGGAAAGTGATTGGTTCTCAGTGAATGTAGGTTTGCGGCAGGGGTGTGTGATGTCTCCATGGTTGTTTAATTTGTTTATGGATGGGGTTGTTAGGGAGGTAAATGCAAGAGTTTTGGAAAGAGGGGCAAGTATGAAGTCTGCTGGGGATGAGAGAGCTTGGGAAGTGAGTCAGTTGTTGTTCGCTGATGATACAGCGCTGGTGGCTGATTCATGTGAGAAACTGCAGAAGCTGGTGACTGAGTTTGGTAAAGTGTGTGGAAGAAGAAAGTTAAGAGTAAATGTGAATAAGAGCAAGGTTATTAGGTACAGTAGGGTTGAGGGTCAAGTCAATTGGGAGGTGAGTTTGAATGGAGAAAAACTGGAGGAAGTGAAGTGTTTTAGATATCTGGGAGTGGATCTGGCAGCGGATGGAACCATGGAAGCGGAAGTGGATCATAGGGTGGGGGAGGGGGCGAAAATTCTGGGGGCCTTGAAGAATGTGTGGAAGTCGAGAACATTATCTCGGAAAGCAAAAATGGGTATGTTTGAAGGAATAGTGGTTCCAACAATGTTGTATGGTTGCGAGGCGTGGGCTATGGATAGAGTTGTGCGCAGGAGGATGGATGTGCTGGAAATGAGATGTTTGAGGACAATGTGTGGTGTGAGGTGGTTTGATCGAGTGAGTAACGTAAGGGTAAGAGAGATGTGTGGAAATAAAAAGAGCGTGGTTGAGAGAGCAGAAGAGGGTGTTTTGAAATGGTTTGGGCACATGGAGAGAATGAGTGAGGAAAGATTGACCAAGAGGATATATGTGTCGGAGGTGGAGGGAACGAGGAGAAGAGGGAGACCAAATTGGAGGTGGAAAGATGGAGTGAAAAAGATTTTGTGTGATTGGGGCCTGAACATGCAGGAGGGTGAAAGGAGGGCAAGGAATAGAGTGAATTGGAGCGATGTGGTATACCGGGGTTGACGTGCTGTTAGTGGATTGAATCAAGGCATGTGAAGCGTCTGGGGTAAACCATGGAAAGCTGTGTAGGTATGTATATTTGCGTGTGTGGACGTATGTATATACATGTGTATGGGGGGGGGTTGGGCCATTTCTTTCGTCTGTTTCCTTGCGCTACCTCGCAAACGCGGGAGACAGCAACAAAGTATAAAAAAAAAAAAAAAGTTCATGTGTTAACAACAGAAAATCAGTCAAACAAGCATTTTACTTCAAAGTGACCTTTCTTCCTATAAATCATAAATTTGTTGAGAAAAGTTTCTAATGATGGGGTTGGTCAATAACTCAAATAACAATAACTTTTCATGGTAAATGATATCCAACATGAATTGTAAATATATCATATCCAAAGGAGTCAAAACACTGTTGTAAAACCAGTTTTTGTAATTATTCACACCTGCAAACATCATAGAGCAATAAACAATTGCAGTAGATAGATAAATATATGGATGGTGTTATTGGACTCATCCTGAAGGGGTTACACAATGAGTGAAAGGTCACCCTTGGTGAAGTTGTATCACTGTTATTGAATGAAAGGGAGTACAGTCTCATCACAGAACTTCTCACTCCCTGGGCGTTCATCATCTTGCTGCTACTGATTTTATTGTACTGCTGTATGTGGAGGGAGTTTTATGATTCTGGGGCTAATCACTTGAACATTCTCTACTATCATACAACTTCTTAATTTTATGTATGCTGTGTTGTCTGCATTATCCATGTCCTCAGTCATTCTATTTCATTCACCTATCACTCTTATACAAGTATTTCTTCTACATTTTTTTCAACAAATCTCTTGCTTGAATTCATGTTATTTTCTCTGGTTGCTCTGTCCCTACAGATCTTGAAAAACTGATCACTGTCCATATAGATCTGTTTCAAAAACTTAAAGAATGTGATAAGGTCAACCTTTACTCTAATCTCTACAAAGAGATATGAATGTAACCTTGAAGCAGCAGAACCCCTATAAAGGAGGTTCTGGGTCCTGGGGTAAGTATAATAATGATAATATACTGGTAAAGGTTTATTGGCACTAATGATGTACAAAAAGATATATGGAACTAAACAGATATGCACAAATATCAATTAAAACGATACAAAGATTAAATTTACACAAAATTAAAGACAACGTTTACATTAGAAATACAAATGAGAAACAAGTGGTAAGAAGTTACATTTACACAGTCAAAAAACCATGTCTACATTAACAACTTGATCATAAAGCAAAATATGAATCATTTTAATGTGAACTATAATGCAACAGACCAGCACCATCAATTATAATCACTGCTAATCATGTTGACAATGGAGGGAACATAATTATGCCATTAAATGCATAATGGCACAAATGGGATTGTAGGTACAGCTTATACTACAGTATACGATACCAGAGCTGCAGGGAGGGAGGTACATGGTTACAAGACTGCTCAGAATGGTACAAGAGGCACTGCACCAATGCGTGCTGAATTTGACCTGCCATCAATTATTCAAATTCTTTTTAATTCCATAATTCATGAGATGAGGGAATCCTTTTAGCTATTATGCTGTAACTATTGTAACGCAAAGCCAGGGACAAAACCACTTTTGACCCACCTCTGATGTGAGTTAGGCAAAGAGTTGTTGTGCTACATATCTTTCAAATATTCCCAGATGTGATGGATGAATGACTTGTAAAAGGTCAGTAACTGTTGCCTAGAGATTTCAAATCAGTCTGCTACTTGCCAAACCTATCTAAAGAAGGCACAAAGCAAAGGCAAAATCTTACCTTTTGGTGGTTGTGTGTGATAACCAAAATGTATTCTAAACTGTTGGAACTTTGGGAAAGTTAGTAATGGCAACTGAGGCAGTTGACTGTGAAGTTAAGGTATGTAAATATTAAGGTTGATTCTTCAGAGCCCTGTGGGTTTCTGGAGATATAGGAGACCATGTTTTCTAAGGCCTATTCGCTCTACCCATGATAACCTTCAAAGTGTCTATATGCATGCTGTTGTTTAACATCCAACTCAAAGCACTGGCTAACATGACATTTACCAACATAGGACTGAGTCCATGTTTCTTTACTACTGGATACAGCTATGTACACAGTGGAGAGAGTACGAGCTTTTTCATTGCAAGGCAAATGGCTTGTCATTTATTAGACATATACACACAGTAGAAATCTATCTTATCATATCTGAAGTAACAATTATTCATCATCTAACCATGTGTCTTCAAAAAACTGAAGAAAGTCTATTCCAGGTTAAGATTATGGAGATTTATTAGATTTAGGAATTCTACTGTGTTCATGTACTCAAGAGCAATATAACATTCAAGAGGATGTAGAAAATAAATCGGGGACATGTGGAGCATTAGGTAGAAACATTAGATAGAAGTAGTATGTAGGACCCTCTTTAAACAGTGTACTGAAGTTGCCCTCTGCCAGTGGCCTGTTAAGGGTGAGATGCTAAAGGCTAAGGCGCTAAAGGCTAAGAAGCGGCACTGGAGTTCTCTAGGTTTGGAGACTCTATTGCCGGTCACTCCCTTGAGGGAGTTCCAATTGGAACAGGCATCAGAGATACAGATATAGATACAATGGTCTTTGCAATGAAAAAATACATTCATCTACAAAGAAATGCTTATCAACAAACCACAGGCCTTAAAATGTAACAAAGACCATTATATCCAATGGAAATATAATACATTCTGTAGTCCTTCAATTCCTATATTCACTATTTCTACATCAGATTAACAAGAGACCCACACCAGAATAGTCTATTATGAGTTTGCATTACCCAGCATTAAAGTCTGGCTAATCAGGAAATACATTTCTTGGCAAATTCTCTCATAGGAGTATGAATACTATCATAGTCTGGTCCCATAACTGTTTTGACTCTACTCAAAAACTCTAAGGTGGGCTGTGAAAGTTTGTAGCCTCCAGCTAAGGGTTGCTCAAACTCACAAGCAGCTAACAAGTCAGCAATGGTTATGTGATCTCCAGTAATAAATGGTCTAGATCCAAGAAAGTAACTGGAAAATTGCTTCTCTATGCGTCCTAACTCTTTCTTGTGCTCATTCACCAGAGTCATATCAGGTTCACACTTCTTGAGGGAGGGAAATAGAACCTGTAAAGGGCAGCAGTTAGGTGAAGGCACTTGCATAAAATGACTGACAGATGACATAAAATTCTGCCAAGTTTATTAGTCTACTCAAAAAAATATACATTTTTAGATTCACATATGCTGTATCATGTAACAACCAGTAAGTCATCCTTTACAAATAATCTTCAAGCCAAATCCATAAAGGTTTTTTAAGGTTTTTATGAAAATTAATGAATGAATTTCCTCAGAGGTATATAACTATGAAACACTCTTAACAAGCCTTTGGCATTTCCATCAAAATATGGCCTATATGAATATAACCTCACACACCCCTGCCACAAACCTACATTCACTGAGAACCAATCACTTTCCTCTCTTCCTACACGTACACATGCCTTACATCCTCGATAAAAACTTTTCACTGCTTCTAACAACTTGCCTCCCACACCATATATTCTTAATACCTTCCACAGAGCATCTCTATCAACTCTATCATATGCCTTCTCCAGATCCATAAATGCTACATACAAATCCATTTGCTTTTCTAAGTATTTCTCACATACATTCTTCAAAGCAAACACCTGATCCACACATCCTCTACCACTTCTGAAACCACACTGCTCTTCCCCAATCTGATGCTCTGTACATGCCTTCACCCTCTCAATCAATACCCTCCCATACAATTTGCCAGGAATACTCAACAAACTTATACCTCTGTAATTTGAGCACTCACTCTTATCCCCTTTGCCTTTGTACAATGGCACTATGCACGCATTCCGCCAATCCTCAGGCACCTCACCATGAGTCATACATACATTAAATAACCTTACCAACCAGTCAACAATACAGTCACCCCCTTTTTTAATAAATTCCACTGCAATACCATCCAAACCTGCTGCCTTGCCGTCTTTCATCTTCCGCAAAGCTTTTACTACCTCTTCTCTGTTTACCAAATCATTTTCACCCTCTCACTTTGCACACCACCTCGACCAAAACACCCTATATCTGCCACTCTATCATCAAACACATTCAACAAACCTTCAAAATACTCACTCCATCATGGTTGTTTAATTTGTTTATGGATGGGGTTGTTAGGGAGGTGAATGCAAGAGTTTTGGAAAGAGGGGCAAGGATGAAGTCTGTTGGGGATGAGAGAGCTTGGGAAATGAGTCAGTTGTTGTTCGCTGATGATACAGCGCTGGTGGCTGATTCATGTGAGAAACTGCAGAAGCTGGTGACTGAGTTTGGTAAAGTGTGTGAAAGAAGAAAGTTAAGAGTAAATGTGAATAAGAGCAAGGTTATTAGGTACAGTAGGGTTGAGGGTCAAGTCAATTGGGAGGTGAGTTTGAATGGAGAAAAACTGGAGGAAGTGAAGTGTTTTAGAGATCTGGGAGTGGATCTGGCAGCAGATGGAAACATGGAAGCGGAAGTGGATCATAGGGTGGGGGAGGGGGCGAAAATTCTGGGAGCCTTGAAGAATGTGTGGAAGTCGAGAACATTATCTCGGAAAGCAAAAATGGGTATGTTTGAAGGAATAGTGGTTCCAACAATGTTGTATGGTTGCGAGGCATGGACTATGGATAGAGTTGTGCGCAGGAGGATGGATGTGCTGGAAATGAGATGTTTGAGGACAATGTGTGGTGTGAGGTGGTTTGATCGAGTAAGTAACGTAAGGGTTAGAGAGATGTGTGGAAATAAAAAAAGCGTGGTTGAGAGAGCAGAAGAGGGTGTTTTGAAATGGTTTGGGCACATGGAGAGAATGAGTGAGGAAAGATTGAGCAAGAGGATATATGTGTCGGAGGTGGAGGGAACGAGGAGAAGAGGGAGACCAAATTGGAGGGGGAAAGATGGAGTGAAAAAGATTTTGTGTGATCGGGGCCTGAACATGCAGGAGGGTGAAAGGAGGGCAAGGAATAGAGTGAATTGGAGCGATGTGGTATACCGGGGTTGACGTGCTGTCAGTGGATTGAATCAAGGCATGTGAAGCGTCTGGGGTAAACCATGGAAAGCTGTGTAGGTATGTATATTTGCGTGTGTGGACGTATGTATATACATGTGTATGGGGGTGGGTTGGGCCATTTCTTTCGTCTGTTTCCTTGCGCTACCTCGCAAACGCGGGAGACAGCGACAAAGAAAAAAAAAAAAAAATGAATATAACCATCTTAAAATTAGGTTTTCTCTTTTTCTGTAAATATATATATAAAAAAATTCTCACCTTATTTCTAAAGTAGCCTACACCATGTGCTCGAGTGTTGAGATGCTGCCAGTCTAAGTATTCGTCCACTTTACACCGTACATCAAAATCATGTGGATACCACTGTCCAGAGGAGTCATACTTGCTTGCAATGTATCGCAAAGCTGTACAGCTGATAATAAATACAGGAACCATAATTACACACCTAATGAACACCATTCTTGCTTTGCTATTCAACTAGAAGTGTGTTAGAAGAGTAGGAAGCATAAGCCACATAAAAACTGCACATGAATAATTTTCACACAAGCACACACACATATACAGTAGTTCCAACAACGTTATATGGTTGCAAGGCATGGGTTGTACAGAGAAGGGTGGATGTGTTGGAAATGAAATGTTTGAGGACAATATGTGGTGTGAGGTAGTATGATCACGTAAGTAATGAAAGGGTAGGTTATAAAAAGAGTGTGGTTGAGAGCAGAAGAGGGTGTGCTGGAATGGTTTGGACAAATAGAGAGAATGAGTAAGGAAAGATTGACAAAGAGGATATAAGTGCCTGAGGTGGAGGGAAGAAGGAGAAGCAAGAGACCAAATTGGAGGTGGAAGGGTGAAGTGAAAAAGAGTATACCTGGATCGACGTGCTGTCAATGGACTGAACCAGGTCATGTGAAGTGTCTGAGATAAACCATGGAAAGGTCTGTGGGGGCCTGGATGTGGACAGGGAACTAATAGCCCTGCTCTTATTCACATTTACTCTCAAATTTCTCCTTTCACACACTTTTCCAAATTTAGTCACCAACTGCAGTTTCTCACTAAAATCAGCCATCAATGCTGTATCACTGGCAAACAACAACTGACTCACTTCCCAGGCCCTCTCATCCCCAACAGACTGCATACTTGCCCATCTCCAAAACTCATGCATTTACCTCCCTAATCACCCCATCCATAAACAAATTAAACAACCATAGGGACATCACACACCCCTGCTGCAGCCCGACCTTCACTGGGAACCAGTCATCACCTCTCTTCTGCTTCTAGCAGCTTACCTCCCACACCATATGCTCTTAAGACTTTCCACAAAGCATCTCTATCAACTCTATTATATACCTTCTCCAGAACCATAAATGCTACATACAAATCCATTTGTTTTTCTAAGTACTTCTCACACACATTCTTTAAAGCAAACAAGTGATCAACACATCCTCTACCTCTTCAGAAACCACACTGCTCCTCCCCAATCTGATGCTCTGTACATGCCTTCACCCACCCACTCAATCAATACCCTCTCATACAACATATCTGGGAGTGGATTTAGTTGCGGATGGAACCATGGAAGCGGAGGTGAGTCACAGGGTGAGGGTGGGGTCAAAGGTTCTGGGAGCGTTGAAGAATGTGTGGAAGGTGAGAACGTTATCTCAGAGAGCACAAATGGGTATGTTTGAAGGAATAGTGGTTCCAACAATGTTATATGGCTGTGAGGCATGGGCTATGGATAGGGTTGTGTGGATAAGGGTGGATGTGTTGGAAATGAAATATTTGAGGTGTGAGGTGGTTTGATTGAGTAAGTAATGAAAGGGTAAGAGAGATGTGTGGAATTAAAAAGTGTGTGGTTGAGAGAACAGAAGATGTGGTATAAAAGGGTCGACATGCTGCCAATGGATTGAACCAGGGCATGTGAAGTGTCTGGGGAAACCATGGAAAGTTTTGTGGAGCCTGGATGTGGAAAGGGAGCTGTGGTTTTGGTGCATTACACGACAGCTAGAGAATGAGTGTGAGTGAATGTGGCCTTTTTGTCTTCTCCTAGCACTACATCGCATGCAAGCACGCAAGGTTGGGATGCTATTTCATGTGTGGTGGGGTGGCAATGGGAATGGATGAAGGCAGCAAGTATGAATATGTACGTATGTATATATGTATATATCTGTGTATGTATATGTATGTATATGTTGAAATGTATATGTGCGTGTAGACGTTTATGTATATATGTGTATGTGGGTGGGTTTCCCATGTATTTCCTGCGTGTCGTAGAAGGCAACTAAAAGGGAAGGGAGCGGGGGGGCTGGAAATCTTCCCCTCTAGTTATTTTTTTATTTTCCAAAAGACGGAACAGAGAAGGGGGCCAGGTGAGGATATTCCCTTAAAGGCCCAGTCCTCTGTTCTTAACGCTACCTTGCTTAACGCGGGAAATGGTGAATAGTATGAAAGAAACATATATATATATATATATATATATATATATATATATATATATATATATATATATATATATATATTTTTTTTTTTTTTATACTATTCGCCATTTCCCGCGTTAGCGAGGTAGCGTTAAGAACAGAGGACTGGGCCTTTTTTGGAATATCCTCACCTGGCCCCCTCTGTTCCTTCTTTTGGGGAAAAAAAAAAAAAAAAAAAAAAAAAAAAAACGAGAGAGGGGAGGATTTCCAGCCCCCCGCTCCCTCCCCTTTTAGTCGCCTTCTACGACACGCAGGGAATACGTGGGATGTATTCTTAATCCCCTGTCCCCAGGGATAATATATATATATATATATATATATATATATATATATATATATATATATATATATATATATATATATATATATCTACATATTATACTTATTATCCCTGGGGATAGGGGAGAAAGAATACTTCCCACGTATTCCCTGCGTGTCGTAGAAGGCGACTAAAAGGGAAGGGAGCGGGGGGCTGGAAATCCTCCCCCTCTTTTTTTTTTTTTTTTTTTTTTCCAAAAGAAGGAACAGAGAAGGGGGCCAGGTGAGGGTATTCCCTCAAAGGCCCAGTCCTCTGTTCTTAACGCTACCTCGCTATCGCGGGAAATGGCGAATAGTATGAAAAAAAAATTATACTTATACATTTATCATACTTTGTCGCTGTCTCCCAGGTTAGCGAAGTAGCGCAAGGAAACAGACGAAAGAACGGCCTAACCTACCCACATACACATGTATATACATACACATTCACACACATATACATACCTATACAGTTCAACGTATAAATATATATATACATACACAGACATATACATATATACACATGTACAAAATTCACACTTGCTGCCTTTATTTATTCCTGCTACCACCCCGCCACACATGAAATGACACCACCCCTCCCCCCACACGCGCGCAAGGTAGCACTAGGAAAAGACAACAAAGGCCACATTCATTCACACAGTCTCTAGCTGTCATGTATAATGCACCGAAACCACTGCTCCCTTTCCACATCCAGGCCCCACAGAACTTTCCATGGTCTACCCCAAATGCTTCACATGCCCTGGTTCAATCCATTGACAGCACATCCACCCAGGTATACCATATCGTTCCAATTCACTCTATTCCTTGCACACCTTTCACCCTCCTGCATGTTCAGGCCCCGATCACTCAAAATCTTTTTCACTCCACCCTTCCACCTCCAATTTGGTCTCCTACTCCTCCTCGTTCCCTCCACCTCTGACACATATATCCTCTTTGTCAATCTTACCTCACTCATTCTCTCCATATGACCAAACCATTTCAGTACACCCTCTTCTGCTCTTTCAACCACAATCTTTTTATTACCAGACATCTCTCTTACCCTTTCATTACTTACTCGATCAAACTATCTCACACCACATATTGTCCTCAAACATCTCATTTCTAACACATCCACCCTCCTCTGAACAACCTTATCTATAGCCTATGCCTCGCAACCATATATCATTGTTGGAACCACTATTCCTTCAAACATACCAATTTTTGATTTCCGAGATAATGTTCTTGCCTTCCACACATTCTTCAATGCTCCCAGAACTTTCGCCCCCTCCCCCGCCCTGTGACTCACTTCCACTTCCATGGTTCCATCTGCTGTCAAATCCACTCCAAGATATCTAAAACATTTCACTTCCTCCAGTTTTTCTCCATTCAACCTTACCTCCCAATTGACTTGTCCTTAACCCTACCCTTAACCATGCTCTTATTCACATTTACTCTCAGCTTTCATCTTTCACACACTTTACCAAACTCAGTCACCAGCTTCTGCAGTTTCTCACATGAATCAGCCACCAGCGCTGTATCATCAGCGAACAACAACTGACTCACTTCCCAAGCCCTCTCACCCACAACAGACAGCATACTTGCCCCTCTCTCCAAAACTCTTGCATTCTAGTCCCTAACAATCCCATCCATAAACAAATTAAACAACCATGGAGACATCATGCACCCCTGCCGCAAACAGACAGTTACTGAGAACCAATCACTTTCCTCTCTTCCAACTCGTACACATGCCTTACATCCTTGATAAAAACTTTTCACTGCTTCTAGCAACTTCCCTCCCACACCATATACTGTTGATACCTTCCACAGAGCATCTCTATCAATTCTATCATATGCCTCCTCCAGGTCCATAAATGCTACATACAAATCCGTTTGTTTTTCTAAGTATTTCGCACAAACATTCCTCAAAGCAAACACCTGATCCACATATCCTCTACCACTTCTCAAACCACACTGCACTTCCCCACTCTGATACTCTGTACATGCCTTCACCCTTTCAATCAATACCCTCCCATACAATTATCCCTGGGGGATAAGGGAGAAAGAATACTTCCCATGCATTCCCCGCATGTCGTAGAAGGTGACTAAAGGGGACAGGAACGTGGACTAGAGAAACAAAACCCCCCCCCCCTCCCCTCCTTGTATTCTAATCTTTCTAAAGGA
>NC_092233.1:31301519-31506519 GCF_036320965.1 Panulirus ornatus
GAGGTGGTGTGCAAAGTGAGAGGGTTAGGGAAGATGATTTGGTAAACAGAGAAGAGGTAGTAAAAGCTTTGCGGAAGATGAAAGCCGGCAAGGCAGCAGGTTTGGATGGTATTGCAGTGGAATTTATTAAAAAAGGGGGTGACTGTATTGTTGACTGGTTGGTAAGGTTATTTAATGTATGTATGACTCATGGTGAGGTTCCTGAGGATTGGCGGAATGCGTGCATAGTGCCATTGTACAAAGGCAAAGGGGATAAGAGTGAGTGCTCAAATTACAGAGGTATAAGTTTGTTGAGTATTCCTGGTAAATTATATGGGAGGATATTGATTGAGAGGGTGAAGGCATGTACAGAGCATCAGATTGGGGAAGAGCAGTGTGGTTTCAGAAGTGGTAGAGGATGTGTGGATCAGGTGTTTGCTTTGAAGAATGTATGTGAGAAATACTTAGAAAAGCAAATGGATTTGTATGTAGCATTTATGGATCTGGAGAAGGCATATGATAGAGTTGATAGAGATGCTCTGTGGAAGGTATTAAGAATATATGGTGTGGGAGGAAAGTTGTTAGAAGCAGTGAAAAGTTTTTATCAAGGATGTAAGGCATGTGTACGTGTAGGAAGAGAGGAAAGTGATCGGTTCTCAGTGAATGTAGGTTTGCGGCAGGGGTGTGTGATGTCTCCATGGTTGTTTAATTTGTTTATGGATGGGGTTGTTAGGGAGGTGAATGCAAGAGTTTTGGAAAGAGGGGCAAGTATGAAGTCTGTTGGGGATGAGAGAGCTTGGGAAGTGAGTCAGTTGTTGTTCGCTGATGATACAGCGCTGGTGGCTGATTCATGTGATTCATGTGGTAAAGTGTGTGAAAGAAGAAAGTTAAGAGTAAATGTGAATAAGAGCAAGGTTATTAGGTACAGTAGGGTTGAGGGTCAAGTCAATTGGGAGGTGAGTTTGAATGGAGAAAAACTGGAGGAAGTGAAGTGTTTTAGATATCTGGGAGTGGATCTGGCAGCGGATGGAACCATGGAAGCGGAAGTGGATCATAGGATGTTGGAGGGGGCGAAAATTCTGGGAGCGTTGAAGAATGTGTGGAAGTCGAGAACATTATATCGGAAAGCAAAAATGGGTATAATTGAAGGAATAGTGGTTCCACCAATGTTGTATGGTTGCGAGACGTGGGCTATGGATTGAGTTGTGCGCAGGAGGATGGATGTGCTGGAAATGAGATGTTTGAGGACAATATGTGGTGTGAGGTGGTTTGATCGAGTAAGTAACGTAAGGGTAAGAGAGATGTGTGGAAATAAAAAGAGCGTGGTTGAGAGAGCAGAAGAGGGTGTTTTGAAATGGTTCGGGCACATGGAGAGAATGAGTGAGGAAAGATTGACCAAGAGAATATATGTGTCGGAGGTGGAGGGAACGAGGAGAAGAGGGAGACCAAATTGGAGGTGGAAAGATGGAGTGAAAAAGATTTTGTGTGATCGGGGCCTGAACATGCAGGAGGGTGAAAGGAGGGCAAGGAATAGAGTGAATTGGAGCGATGTGGTATACCGGGGTTGACGTGCTGTCAGTGGATTGAATCAAGGCATGTGAGGCGTCTGGGGTAAACCATGGAAAGCTGTGTAGGTATGTATATTTGCGTGTGTGGACGTATGTATATACATGTGTATGGGGGTGGGTTGGGCCATTTCTTTCGTTTGTTTCCTTGCGCTACCTCGCAAACGCGGGAGACAGCGACAAAGCAAAAAAAAAAAAAAAATATATATATATATATATATATATATATATATATATATATATATTTTACAAATACTATACTTGTCCTGACGAGGTCGCCAATTTTATATATTCTACAAATACTATACTGATCCTTGTCTCTGCAAGGACGTTAAATTTGTTACGTTACACAACACAGGATAACACTGTCTTAAAGTAATGGGATTAAGTCAAACACAAGCATCAAAACTGCTTCTAATGAAAATTAAAGAGTAGAATATGACAAACATGAATCAAGCACAAATCATTTACGATAACACTGAACATGAGTTTAACATTTCAGGTAAGATTTCAAACCACGTGATCTCTTTCCTTCATGACAATTTATCTTCGATAACATGATTCAAGATACACTTATTGTTAGACACTTCTATGACAAGTTACAATACTCTATGACACTCGAAATTGAATGACAGAGGCAGTACAACACCGTAGAATCTATATCGCGCACTTCGCTCGGGTTACGGGCTTTGGGACAGAGGAAAAACCACTTACCTCGCTGGGCTAGAGAGGGAATCGAGGCTCAGTGGGTGTCAGAGGTTTTTATTACAAGTAGAACGACTTGCGTCCGCCCTGTTATCCTATAATGCCACCCTCGATTGGCTATGGGCCTAAGGTCCAGTTGTGAATGGAGGAGGGTGGCTCCCAAGTGCCACTCCTACTTGGCTGGAGGGCCACAGGTCCGGTGGTGATTGGAGAAGGGGGTATCCGTGAAACTGCTGGTTGGTTGAAGGATCCTAAGTCCGTCCCCACATCTTGCCTAAAGCTCATCCTGTTGAGGTGGACTGGATTGATGGCCCGGCGTGGTCATCTGATCTCCCTCTCGGAGGTATGGGAAGATAGCGGGCCTAATAATTCGGCCGGGGAAGTGAAATCCGAGCCGATATCGGAGGAAGGCCCTGGCCCTCGTCCTAACATGAAATAGCACTTACACCATACACAAAGACACACACATACATATACAAGAACATGTGGGCACACACACACACATGTTCGTAACACCCCCCCTCCGGTAGTGCCCATCCATACGCATGAAACGTCTCAGTTCTCTTCGAGATCGGGAGGCACCCATCTGGGATAAAGCGTGGGGAATACGGGGGAAGTATTCTTTTTCCCCTATCCTCTCATCTTGGATGTAACCAAGATGAGAAAAAAGGAGAGATAGGTAGTATGTTTGAGGAAAGGAACCTGGATGTTTCGGCTCTGAGTGAAACGAAGCTCAAGGTTAAAGGGGAAGAGTGGTTTGGGTATGTCCTGAGAATAAAGTCAGGGGTTGGAGAGTGGAGAAGAGCAAAGGAAGAAGTAGCACTACTCCTGAAGTAGGAGTTGTGGGAGTATGTGATAGAGCGTAAGAAAGTAAACTCTACATCGATATGAGTAAAACTGAAAGCGGATGGAGAGAGATAAGTGATTATTGGTGCATATGCACCTGGTCATAAGAAAGATCATGAGAGGCAAGTGTTTTGGGAGCAGCTGAGTGAGTGTGTTAGGAACTTTGATGCACGAGACCGGGTTATAGTGATGGGTGATTTGAATGCAAAGGTGAGTAATATGGCAGTTGAGGGTATAACTGGCGTACATGGGGTGTTCAGTGTTGTAAATGGAAATGGTGAAGTGCTTGTAGATTTGTGTAATGAAAAAGGACTGGTGATTGGGAATACCTGGATTAAAAAGAGAGACATACAAAAGTACACGTATGTAAGTAGGAAAGGTGGCCAGAGATCGTTACTGGGTTATGCGTGAAAGAGAGACTTTTGGATAATAATGTGCTGGGAGGGGCAACTGGAAGAATGTCTGATCATCATCTTGTGGAGGCGAAGGTGAAGATTTGTAGAGGCTTTCAGAAAAGAGGAGAGAATGTTGGGGAGAAGAGAGTGGTGAGAGGAAATGAGCTTGGAAAGGAGACAAGTCGTGAGGATGTCCCAAGAGAGATTGAGTCCAGAATTGCAAAAGGTGAGAACAAATTACGTAAGGGGAGTGGGAGAGGAATGGGATGTATTTAGGGAAACAGTGATGGCTTGCGCAAAAGATGCATATGGCATGAAAAAGGTGGGAGGTGGGCAGATTAGAAAGGGTAGTGAGTGGTGGGATGAAGAGGTAAGATTGTTAGTGTAAGAGAAGAGAGAGGCGTTTGGACGATTTTTGCAGGGAAATAGAGCAAATGACTGGGAGATATATGAAAGAAAGTGGTAGGAGGTTGAGATAAAGGTGCAAGAGGTAAAAAAGAGAACAAATGAGAGTTCGGGTGAGAGAGTCTCATTACATTTTAGAAAGAATAAAAAGATGTTTTGGAAGGAGGTAGATAAAGTGAGTAAGACAAGAGAACAAATGGGAACATCGGTGAAGGGGGCTACTTGAGAGGTAATAACAAGTAGTAGTGAAGTGAGAAGGAGATGGAGTGAGTATTTTGAAGGTTTGTTGAATGTGTTTGATGATAGAGTGTCAGATATAGTGTGTTTTGGTCGAGGTGGTGTGCGAAGTGAGAGGGTTAGGGAGAATGATTTGGTGAAAAGACAAGAGGTAGTGAAAGCTTTGCGGAAGATGAAAGCCGGCAAGGCAGCGGGTTTGGATGGTATTGCAGTGGAATTTATCAAAAAAGGGGGTGACTGTGTCGTTGACTGGTTGGTAAGGATATTCAATGTATGGACGGATCATTGTAAAGTGCCTGAGGATTGGCGTAATGCATGCATAGTGCCATTGTACAAAGGCAAAGGGGATGACGGTGTGTTCAAACTACAGAGGTATAAGTTTGTTGAGTACTCCTGGGAAATTGTATGTAGGGTATTCATTGAGAGGGTAAAGGCATGTACAGAGCATCAGACTGGGGAAGAGCAGTGTGGTTTCAGAAATGGTAGAGGATGTGTGGATCAGGTGTTTGCTTTGAAGAATGTATTTGAGAAATAGAAAAACTGATGGATTTGTATGTAACATTTATGGATCTGGAGAAGGCATATGATAGAGTTGATAGAGATGCTTTGTGGAAGGTATTAAGAGTATATGGTGTGATAGGTAAGTTGTTAGAAGAAGTGAAATGTTTTTACCAATGATGTAAGGCATGTGTACGAGTTGGGAGAGAAGAAAGTGATTGGTTTTCAGTGAATGTCGTTTTGTGGCAGGGGTGCATGATGCCTCCATGGTTGTTTAATTTGTTTATGGATAGGGTTGTTAGGGAGGTGGATGCAAGAGTTTTGGAAAGAGGGGCAAGTATGCAGTCTGTTGTGGATGAGAGAGCTTGGGAAGTGAGTCAGTTGTTGTTCGCTGATGATACAGCGCTGGTAGCTGATTCATGTGAGAAACTGCAGAAGCTGGTAACTGAGTTTGGTAAAGTGTGTGAAAGAAGAAAGTTGAGAGTAAATGTGAATAGGAGCAAGGTTATTAGGTACCGTAAGGTTGAGGGACAAGTCAACTGGGAGGTCAATTTGAATGGAGAAAAACTGGAGGAAGTGAAGTGTTTTAGATATCTGGCAGTGGATTTGGCAGCGGATAGAACCATGGAAGCGGAAGTGAATCATAGCGTGGGGGAGAGGGCGAAAGTTCTGGGAGGGTTGAAGAATGTGTGGAAGTCGAGAACATTATCTCGGAAAGCAAAAATGGGTATGTTTGAAGGAATAGTGGTTCCAACAATGTTGTATGGTTGCGAGGCGTGGGCTATGGATAGAGTTGTGCGCAGGAGGGTGGATGTGCTGGAAATGAGATGTTTAAGGACAATATGTGGTGTGAGATGGTTTGATCGAGTAAGTAATAATAGGGTAAGAGAGATGTATGGTAATAAAAAGAGTGTGTTGAGAGAGCAGGAGAGGGTGTCTTGAAATGCTTTGGTCACATGGAGAGAATGAGTGAGGGAAGATTGACCAAGAGGATATATGTGTCAGAGGTATAGGGAACGAGAAGTGGGAGACCAAATTGGAGGTGGAAAGATGGAGTGAAAAAGATTTGGAGTGATCGGGGCCTGAACATGCAGGAGGGTGAAAGGCGTGCAAGGAATAGAGTGAGTTGGAACGATGTGGTATACCGGGGTCGACGTGCTGTCAATGGATTGAACCAGGGCATGTGAAGCGTCTGGGGTAAACCATGGAAAGCTGTGTAGGTATGTATATTTGCGTGTGTGGACGTATGTATATACATGTGTATGGGGGTGGGTTGGGCCATTTCTTTCGTCTGTTTCCTTGCGCTACCTCGCAAACGCGGGAGACAGCGACAAAGAAAAAAAAAAATATATATATATATATATTTTTTTTTAAACGCGGGAGACAGCGACAAAGAAAAAAAAATATATATATATATATATATATATATTTTTTTTATACTTTGTCGCTGTCTCCCGCGTTTGCGAGGTAGCGCAAGGAAACAGACGAAAGAAATGGCCCCCCCCCCCCATACGCATGTATATACATACGTCCACACACGCAAATATACATACCTACACAGCTTTCCATGGTTTACCCCAGACGCTTCACATGCCTTGATTCAATCCACTGACAGCACGTCAGCCCCGGTATACCACATCGCTCCAATTCACTCTATTCCTTGCCCTCCTTTCACCCTCCTGCATGTTCAGGCACCGATCACACAAAATCCTTTTCACTCCATCTTTCCACCTCCAATTTGGTCTCCTTCTTCTCCTTGTTCCCTCCACCTCCGACACATATATCCTCTTGGTCAATCTTTCCTCACTCATTCTCTCCATGTGCCCAAACCACTTCAAAACACCCTCTTCTGCTCTCTCAACCACACTCTTTTTATTTCCACACATCTCTCTTACCCTTACGTTACTCACTCGATCAAACCACCTCACACCACACATTGTCCTCAAACATCTCATTTCCAGCACATCCATCCTCCTGCGCACAACTCTATCCATAGCCCACGCCTCGCAACCATACAACATTGTTGGAACCACTATTCCTTCAAACATACCCATTTTTGCTTTCCGAGATAATGTTCTCGACTTCCACACATTCTTCAAGGCCCCCAGAATTTTCGCCCCCTCCCCCACCCTATGATCCACTTCCGCTTCCATGGTTCCATCCGCTGCCAGATCCACTCCCAGATATCTAAAACACTTCACTTCCTCCAGTTTTTCTCCATTCAAACTCACCTCCCAATTGACTTGACCCTCAACCCTACTGTACCTAATAACCTAGCTCTTATTCACATTTACTCTTAACTTTCTTCTTCCACACACTTTACCAAACTCAGTCACCAGCTTCTGCAGTTTCTCACATGAATCAGCCACCAGCGCTGTGTCATCAGCGAACAACAACTGACTCACTTCCCAAGTTCTCTCATCCCCAACAGACTTCATACTTGCCCCTCTTTCCAAAACTCTTGCATTTACCTCCATAACAACCCCATCCATAAACAAATTAAACAACCATGGAGACATCACACACCCCTGCCGCAAACCTACATTCACTGAGAACCAATCACTTTCCTCTCTTCCTACACGTACACATGCCTTACATCCTCGATAAAAACTTTTCACTGCTTCTAACAACTTTCCTCCCACACCATATATTCTTAATACCTTCCACAGAGCATCTCTATCAACTCTATCATATGCCTTCTCCAGATCCATAAATGCTACATACAAATCCATTTGCTTTTCTAAGTATTTCTCACATACATTCTTCAAAGCAAACACCTGATCCACACATCCTCTACCACTTCTGAAACCACACTCCTCTTCCCCAATCTGATGCTCTGTACATGCCTTCACCCTCTCATTCAATACCCTCCCATATAATTTACCAGGAATACTCAACAAACTTATACCTCTGTAATTTGAGCACTCACTCTTATCCCCTTTGCCTTTGTACAATGGCACTATGCACGCATTCCGCCAATCCTCAGGCACCTCACCATGAGTCATACATACATTAAATAACCTTACCAACCAGTCAACAATACAGTCACCCCCTTTTTTAATAAATTCCACTGCAATACCATCCAAACCTGTTGCCTTGCCGGCTTTCATCTTCCGCAAAGCTTTCACTACCTCTTCTCTGTTTACCAAATCATTTTCACCCTCTCACTTTGCACACCACCTCGACCAAAACACCCTATATCTGCCACTCTATCATCAAACACATTCAACAAACCTTCAAAATACTCACTCCATCTCCTTCTCACATCACCACTACTTGTTATCACCTCCCCATTTGCGCCCTTCACTGAAGTTCCCATTTGCTCCCTTGTCTTACGCACTTTATTTACCTCCTTCCAGAACATCTTTTTATTCTCCCTAAAATTTAATGATACTCTCTCACCCCAACTCTCATTTGCCCTTTTTTTCACCTCTTGCACCTTTCTCTTGACCTCCTGTCTCTTTCTTTTATACATCTCCCACTCAATTGCATTTTTTCCCTGCAAAAATCGTCCAAATGCCTCTCTCTTCTCTTTCACTAATACTCTTACTTCTTCATCCCACCACTCACTACCCTTTCTAATCAACCCACCTCCCACTCTTCTCATGCCACAAGCATCTTTTGCGCAATCCATCACTGATTCCCTAAATACATCCCATTCCTCCCCCACTCCCCTTACTTCCATTGTTCTCACCTTTTTCCATTCTGTACTCAGTCTCTCCTAGCACTTCCTCACACAGGTCTCCTTCTCAAGCTCACTTACTCTCACCACCCTCTTCACCCCAACATTCACTCTTCTTTTCTGAAAACCCATACAAATCTTCACCTTAGCCTCCACAAGATAATGATCAGACATCCCTCCAGTTGCACCTCTCAGCACATTAACATCCAAAAGTCTCTCTTTCGCACGCCTGTCAATTAACACGTAATCCAATAACGCTCTCTGGCCATCTCTCCTACTTACATAAGTATACTTATGTATATCTCGCTTTTTAAACCAGGTATTCCCAATCATCAGTCCTTTTTCAGCACATAAATCTACAAGCTCTTCACCATTTCCATTTACAACACTGAACACCCCATGTATACCAATTATTCCCTCAACTGCCACATTACTCACCTTTGCATTCAAATCACCCATCACTATAACCCGGTCTCGTGCATATATATATATATATATATATATATATATATATATATATATATATATATATATATATATATGAGAGAGAGAGAGAGAGAGAGAGAGAGAGAGAGAGAGAGAGAGAGAGAGAGAGAGAGAGAGAGAGAGAGAGAGAGAGAGAGAGAGAGAGAGAGAGAGAGAGAGAGAGTGGGGAGGAGATAATCTTGACTATCTCTTGTCAATGTAGTGGAAGGGTTGATATTAATCAGTTTGTGGTTTGCCTCCTTGATGAAGACTCCATGATTTTCCCGGGTCGGGTTTGGCATCACCTCAACCTACAGGTTCCTGTCCTTTGGTTGGTTCTTGTTTGTTGTTTTTTCTGTGATCATCTAACCCAAGATTGTTTCGCTTACACGTATGTTATCTTACGCTTAGTGAAGATTGCAACAAATGCTGCAATCTATCCAGGTTGGCGCAAACTTATAGGTTTTTAACCCCTGTCATAACTTTAGATTTATCTACAAATATGTTCATATATGCCTCTCGCTCCTTCAGCAAGTCATCGGCTAAGATAACAATTAGGTGGTCTTCTTACCACGAGATCCTGCAGGATTCCACTTGTTAATGTCGTCCAGTGAGGTGACTGACGATCCCCTGAGGAGGTTTACCCTCAACACCACCATGGATCTTATCTTCCTTAATACCGAGATGTGAGGCACAGTCTCGCACGCCATCTGGCAGGCCTGATATACACACTCAAGGGGTTCATCTCTCCTCTCCCAAGATGTCGTTCACCCACTCATACACGTCCGTAAGATTTGTTATACTTGTCTTTTTTCTTGCGACTCCATACTAACTTACTTTGCTTTCTTTAACCAAGAATTCATTTATCTACTTCCTAATTATCATGTCTGGTGACTCCCGGACCACGTCTGCTCTAGACACACTTTTATCGCTTTGTTCATCTTTGTTGCGACGGAAGTCTCCACATGAGACGGTGCACAGTTTACCTGCCTGTCTGGGGTTATATAAGACTGAGTATATAACATAGCTTCTGATGCAGGCACCGTGCATGACTCTGGTTCCTTCATAAACACATCTATGACTTATCTTTTGTGGGAACTTCTCGAGCTTTACCACCGTCTAAGTCCGATAGTGTCGGGAATGTGGATCCTGTGAGCTAATATACTGAGGAAATCAACGTTTTATTCTCCCCATATATTTTCATCGGTGTCGATAATCCACTCATGACTCTTCCTCAGTGCTCGCATCTCAAGCCGTGGTAGCTGTGATGTAGTGCAGATACTTCCCCTTGATGCAGGCAGGGTCAAGCAGGACTCACCCTCACCAAGCTTGCCTCTCGTGTTGCCAGGGTCATCGACCCTCCTGACACCAGCCACACCGGAACCCTGACGACCTTAGTCGTAAACCCGAGCGAGTTATGAAGTCAGAACCTTTACTAAGTCACCTCAGCTTCACATGTTGACGGCCGGTTGAGATAGAGACCAGCAACCTGTCAGGTGGCGAGGCGGCCCACCACCCGCCCGCTGACTCGGGACGACCCAAATGTTAGACTTATGTCGTTTACGGCCAGACTGGGATGCCTGAATCACCAGCTGTACAACATTGTGTCTGATCTACGAATGAAAGTTTTGGTCATTACGAATACTGATGGAAAGATAATGACACTTCCTCGTTAGAGAGCAGATTGTATCCCAACATTTGTTTGGACGTGGGACACAGGAACCTTGAGTGGGGAGTTGTTGACCATGCGTTATGTCCACTCTGGACAGAATGCAATAGTGTCCACACACGACCAACAGTCACGGAGTGATAAGACACATTAAGACAACCGAGATATGATGACAAAGGCAGATATGTCGGCTGATCAAAAACAGTGTCTCTCGACCAAGAAAGAAGATAGGAAGATGGAAACGTGGACAGCTAAACATGTTTCACGTGAGACCACACCAGATGACGTAACTAATGAAGGACATCGAACACAGCAGCTGAGTGACTGTGGACCGTTACTTCCGGCACTTCGTTGATGAATTCCTCCAAGTGTTGATAACGTAATCTATAACCAGGACACAACCATTGATCCCATATACTTCACCTGGACACAGTACGTGAGTAATGTCCTTTCACGACACACATGGTCACCCCAGGTGTAGCTGGAGACTAACGAACACAACCATTATAACATCACAAGTCTCACGGTTGTCACCTTCAAGTTATGACAACCTTTTTCGAAAGAATTTTTTTGATGAAATTTAGCGAACAAGATTGAAGATGATTTTTAAAGAAGCAGAAGAGAGAGAGAAACAAAAAAACAGAATATGAATTACAGTTTGCATAAATCCAATAGTGACCATAGACGATAAACTTGTTGTATTGGTGTTGACTTTCTGAAGGAAAACTGGAGCCGTACACACACCTGAAGATGAAGCAGCTGGAAGCGAGCAATATAACGTCTTCAGCAACACAACCTTACGACCCTTGACCAAGACGGGACGATCCTTAGATATGGTGGTTTAACCTTTAACTATCATTGACACTGTAGTCAAGGGTCGTACCGTCCTGCTTAACTGCGGTGCAGCCGTGCTTAACGACCGTACCTTCGAGTGTTACAAATATTAGTGAACGTTGGAGTTATGATAAATGTGTTTGTGTAGACACCAGCCACAGGAGGAGTTGCCGATATCATATCTGCTTTTCTTTGTAGAGCGAAAATGTGGAATTCTTTTTCTTTTCTCGTCTGTCCCGGAGGAAGTTTCTGTTTTGTATCATTATTCATCACACCAAGCCTCATATGCCCCAACATGTAGTGTAGATAATGTAATGCACTACGCTCGTCTTCCTCTGTTTTGATCAATCATGATGCGCTCTGTCGGCTAAAGCTTTAAGCTCTCTGGCGGTCGCCACACACTCTTGTGGTTCAATCTCACTTGTGTATCTTGCTCATGTGTAAACTTACGTGTCACGTCTTCACCAGAGTCTCTGTTTCACTATTCCTACATGGCGCAGTAAATAAGATCAACGAGAGGTGTAAACAGACTGACACAGTGAAACAATATATCGCTAGTCGGCGCCAACCACCATAACTGTCCATCTCCACGTCCTGACGACCTGCATTGTGTGTACCAGCCGCCGCCCCTGAGCGCCAGCGACCGTCATATTTGCCGTGACCTACCCAGTTATCTCTCGCCTCAGGTTAGCACTTTGTCCCAGCCTACCTCAGGACCCCGTGCTAGTAACCTGTTACCCCGACATCAGTGAATCTTTGTCCCCACGACCAACGTTGCCATGCTCGGCAGTCCACGGAAGCAAGGAGAAGGTAGGCGTCGAGTGAGTTCAGAGGAGACGGAGGAGGCAGGTGCCGCCCGCACGTCAACGTTGGAGTTTGGCAGCCATGATGGAGGCCCAACAACATCTCGCCGCTCAGCAGGCTGCCAAGGCTGACGACGAGCGTTGTGAGTTACAATAACAGCTCCTGCAGCAGCAACAGCAGTTCCAGGACATGATGTATCAAGTGCTGGCCCGTCCCACAGCCGCCGTGCAGAATATGGGCACCACCAGGGCCGGGAGCCGTGACGATACCGGTGGCGCCGTTGACGGTAACGCCTCGCCACCACACAGAGGCGGACCTGCCGGGGTGATGAAAGGCAATTCAGAAGGTAAAGCGTCGCTAGCGCTCGACAGCTTGTCAGCAGTGTGATGGCTGTGGGGCAGCGCTACATTCTGAGGGACAAGAGAAGCGGTGTTCTGCCTGTGGAAAAAAGTACTTCCATTGTGGCCACACGAGACACTTCAAGAAAGGTGTCGTAAGAAGCTACAAGAGTCGCAGACACCAAGTGACAACGATAAGTTGAAAGGTAAAGTTGACCGTTGCCTGAGGCTGAATGACATCCATAGGTTCCCAGCGAACCATTGCGCGCCCAAAGTCAACGTCGGCGTGTTTTTACCTGAAGGGACACATCGAGGGGCTCTACTGTGCACACACGACACCAGCGCAGAAACGACAGCTATCAGATCATGATAGCTACAGTAGCTTGGCCTCTCGTGGCAAACAGCAGTAAACTGTCACTTGTGGGATCATTCAAGGCAATTCTTATCCTGAGAGACGTGTCAACCGACACCACCGGAGACGTATTCCGTGAAACAGACGACTCCCTGTTCTCATAGTACGGCGCCAGAGCCCCCAGCACCTTCCCTGCCTTAACTCCCTCCACAACTGATGCCGGGCCAATGTCGGCCCTAACGTCCCCAGGGCAGAGCAGTTGGAGGAGGATTGTCAGAAGTTTCCGGAGGAGTTCAAGGACGTCTTGGCCAACTCAGAGAAGTTCCACAGGGGAACACAGCTGCGAACCATGTCTGGCCAACCCATGAAGATCCACCTGCAGGAGAAGGTTCAGCCCTTAGCACCCCACACTGCCCGGTCCATCCCCCTGGCCTGGCCAGCAGACACTAAGCGGATGATCCAGCCACCAAGTGACGAGTTATCGGAGTGATGTCAACCCATGGTGGTCGTACCGATGTAGAAGGGAGTCGTCCGCACCACCGGTGACCTCACCAAGCTGAACAAACAAGTTTTGTGACCCACCCACCCTGGCAGGCCCCAACACCACACAACTCCGTCATGGAGGTCGCCCCTGGCTCCAAATATTTCACCACGGACGCGATACTTTGATACTGGCAGCTTCCGCTAGTAGAAGAGGCGCAGCCGCTTACAATTTTCATTATACTGTGGGAGGAACGTTACAGGTTTCGACGCGCCTTTGTGGGATTCGTGTCCGCAGGTGACGAATTTTGCAGACTGGAAGCACTCAACAGTTGTGCCAAGGTCGTGGACGATGCCGCAAACATGTCTCTTCTTCCGGGAAACATGAATACAATGAGGTTAGATTTGAGGCGGTTGTAGCCCCAACTCAAAGATGGAAAGGTTGTAGGTAAAGGAAGATGTAGGAATGGTGAAACAAAGATGCTGGTGAAGACATGACTAGTAAGTTTACTCATAACAAACAAGATCCACGTCAGATTACGTAAATCCCAAGCGTGTGGTTCGGCCGACTGAGCGCATCACGATCGTGCAGAACAGAGGAAGACGAGCGCAAAGCTTTACATATTTACATTACATGTTGGGTTACATGAGACTTAATGTGATACATAACATAAACTTCCTCCATCTCCCTCCCAGAGGAGTCCAACCAGTTGGTGAGGACTCAGAAGTCCAAGCGGCCCTCCGGTTGACGTCTGCGGTTGCCGTGTCTGGGTGATGCGCTGGACGGGGAGAAACGGACCTTACGCTTGCCTCCAACTCGGTCCGTTGTCGTCCCTTCGTCGCTGTCGTGTGAGAAGGAGGCGGCAGGAAGGGTTTGGGAGCTGGTGCTGATTGACAATGCTGCGGGAGCGATGGTGAGGGGAATGTGATGTAATGCCTCAGGAAGCGGCGGTGTCTCCAACATACTTTGCCGCTGGGAAGCTTGATGTGGTAGTCTCCGTGGCGACCGATCCTCCCAGCTCTGTCCCAGCGCTTCGTGATGGGATCTTGTTTGCAGACAGGTGCACCAAGTTTGACGGGGAACAGGGAACTGGCGATTCTGTTGCAATACTATTCCTCCGTCATGTGCTGCAGTGTGAGCTGTCGTAAGTCACTCTCGTCCGTTGCGTCCTGCCGCTCGGAGGTTCTTTGGCATATGCAGCTGCACGCAGCGAGTGACCGCTGGCTTGTGGGTAATGTGGTCATGAGCCATGGTGAGTCACGTCCCAGTGCTTGAGGAAGGCACGAAATTCGGAGCTGGAGAACTGAGGTTACGCCCTCCGTGCGGAGGCGGACAGGTACACCCACACTAACGCAGAAGTGCAGAGAAGCTTGATGGTGGTGCGTGCTGTGACGTCCCTCCCTTACTGACCAGCGTGTGGCCAACCAGACAGACGATCGGCGCACAGCAGAAATTCCTCTCCTGCGTGGGAGAACAGATCAGTAGAGGCGTCCTGGAAAGGTCGGGATGAGAACGCTGCATTGAAATGTGGCAGGGATGATAGGCCGGGCGCCTGTGGAGAACGAGACCTTCGTCAGTAGCCAGGCTGCCTCGTATCCTCCACAAGTCCGTAGTGCTGCGGCTACTTTCTTCCTGTCCGTGGGAAAACCTGTGATAACGTCGTCGTGGAGCTGACGGTAGGTGTCATCCTGGGCGGCAGCTGTACGTAGTCCCTCCTGGATGACACGGTCAGGGAGGTGATCAGGGGGCCGCGACGACACGTCCACTGCTTTGGCCATCATGCGGCGACGTAAGGAGTAGGTGACGTCCGCCGCTGTGTCGAGGTCTGCCAGGGTCGAGTCATCCACAAGTGCGCGGGAGAGCGCGTCGGGGATTTCCTGTTCTTTCCCCTTACGTCACACTGTCGTGAAGGAAATCTGTGTCGTCTTCTCTTTTAGATGCTGGAGACGTAGGTTCTCCACATCGTCCAGTGTGTAGTCGTTCAAAATGGCCACCAGCGGCTTGTGATCGATGAAGAGATCGAAGTGTGGCGGACCCAGCAGGTACAGGCGGCTCTTTTTCATGGCTCATACAGCGACCACGAGTTACAACCCCACAGTGGCATACTTCGACTTTGCGTCTCAAAGCAAACGAGAGCCACCCTGCACCAGCCTCGACTTATCACTGCGGGGCTGCAGAAGGGAGTAGCCCGCTCATTATAGTCGCGAGGCGTCTATCTGCAGCAACGGTAGGAAAGACGAGATCGAAGTGGAGCTTATGCCAGTGCTTCTTTCACTTTCTCGAATGTTTGTTGGTCGGAGGACTACATGAAGTAATACCTGGACCTGGGGAGGGAGCAGACGGTGTATGCTGCTGCTATGCTCGGGGTGAGGTCTGCTATTAGCTGGTTCACGAGACCCATGAATGACGTGCGGCCTGTGATGTTTGTGGGGTTGGGGAAGTTCATGAGCGCATTCACCTTACCTGGGTCAGCAGCCACACCCTTGGCTGTGATGCCATACTCTTAGAACTCGGCAGACTGGTTGGCGTACAAAATGTTGCTGAGGTTCATGGTTATACTCTTATGTGGCATCGTTGAAGAATTTCCCGGACATGCTGAAGGTGGGTTGTGTAGGTCAAGTCCCAGACGAGCGCATCGTCCACGATCCTGGCACAGTAGTTGACGCCATCAAGTGCGATATGCCACGTCTGCAAAGTTCGTCCCTTGTGGCCCTGGGGTCACGTAAAAACTTGTAACGCTCCCACGGTGTGATGAATGTAGTGAGCGGCTGCGCCTCTTCTACTGGTGGAAGCTGCCAGTAACGCGTCCAACGTGATTTTTTTTAATATGTGGAGCCAGGGGCGACCTCCATGACGGAGTTGTGTGGTGTTGGGGCCTGCCAGGGTGGGTGGGTCACAAAACTTGTTTGTTCAGCTTGGTGAGGTCACCGGTGGTGCGGACGACTCCCTTCTGCATCGGTACGACCACCATGGGTTGACATCACTCCGATAACTCGTCACTTGGTGGCTGGATCATCCGCTTAGTGTCTGCTGGCCAGGCCAGGGGGATGGACCGGGCAGTGTGGGGTGCTAAGGGCTGAACCTTCTCCTGCAGGTGGATCTTCATGGGTTGGCCAGACATGGTTCGCAGCTGTGTTCCCCTGTGGAACTTCTTTGAGTTGGCCAAGACGTCCTTGAACTCCGGAAACTTCTGACAATCCTCCTCCAACTGCTCTGCGCTGGAGACATCAGGGCTGACAATGGTCCGGCATCGGTTGTGGAGCGACTTCATCTGTTTGGATTGTTGAAAGGGGTGATACTGAGGGCTCTGGTGTCATACCAGGAGAGCAGGGCGTCGTCTGTGTCACGGAATAAGTCAACGGTGGTGTCTTTTGACTCGTTTTCCACGTCGAGAATTGCCTTGAATGATCCCACAAGTGACAATTTACTGCTATTTGCCACGAAAACTTCCTCTTCTTCCTGAAGGGAAAGGTCGGACTCGCTGTTGCAGCTCTCATGGTCCGATGGCTGTTGTTTGTGCTCCGGTATCGGGTGTGCACAGTAGAGCCCCTCGATGTGTCCCGTCAGGTACAAAAACTCCAACGTTGACTTTGGGCGAGCGACGGTAGGTTTGGGACCTGCAGACGTCACTCGGCTTCACTCGAAGGGCAACTTAACCTGTCGTTGTCATGGGATATCTGCGGCTGTTGTAGCTTCAGACGTCATATTTTTTCGAAGTGTCCCTTATTTCCCTAGACAGGACACTGCTTCTCCCGTCCTTCAGGATACACCGCGGCACCACAGCCATCGCACTGCCGACGGCGTTCTGCTCGTTGTATGCTGACGTGAGTTGTCCAGGAATGGCGACACTTTAACATCCCTGAAAAGTCTTTGTCTTACCTGCCAGATCCGCCTTGTGTTGTTGGCTGACTCCTCGCTGTGGCCCAAGGACAAGGTTGTCAGACGATGGCCAGGAGTTTCTTCTGAGTTTCCAGGTCCTGGATGCTTGACGTGATGAGAGTCACCAGACGGGCTTCCATGCAGTGTTCACACGACTCCACATCATCAGTAGGAGCGCCGCCGTCAGTATCGTCGCGGCTCCCGGCCCTGGTGGCGCCCATATTCTGCACGGCGGCTGTGGGACGGGCCAGCACTTGATACACCATGACCTGGAACTGCTGTTGCTGCTGCAGGAGCTGTTATTGTAACTCACAACGCTCGTCGTCAGCCTTGGCAGCCTGCTGAGCGGCGAGATGTTGTTGGGCCTCCATCATGGCTGCCAAACTCCAACGTTGACGTGCGGGCGGCACCTGCCTCCTCCGTCTCCTCTGAACTCACTCGACGCCTACCTTCTCCTTGCTTCCGTGGACTGCCGAGCATGGCAACGTTGGTCGTGGGGACAAAGATTCACTGATGTCGGGGTAACAGGTTACTAGCACGGGGTCCTGAGGTAGGCTGGGACAAAGTGCTAACCTGAGGCGAGAGATAACTGGGTAGGTCACGGCAAATATGACGGTCGCTGGCGCTCAGGGGAGGCGGCTGGTACACACAATGCAGGTCGTCAGGACGTGGAGATGGACAGTTATGGTGGTTGGCGCCGACTAGCGATATATTGTTTCACTGTGTCAGTCTGTTTACACCTCTCGTTGATCTTATTTACTGCGCCATGTAGGAATAGTGAAACAGAGACTCTGGTGAAGACGTGACACGTAAGTTTACACATGAGCAAGATACACAAGTGAGATTGAACCACAAGAGTGTGTGGCGACCGCCAGAGAGCTTAAAGCTTTAGCCGAAAGAGCGCATCATGATTGATCAAAACAGAGGAAGACGAGCGTAGTGCATTACATTATCTACACTACATGTTGGGGCACATGAGACACAACAAAAACTTCCTTTAGGCCTCGGTAAAAAAATCTTTCTTTATGCTTGATCGCCGTTTTCTGCGTTAGCGAGGTAATGCCAAGTTACACACGAAGAAAGGTCACATCCACTCACGCTTAGTCTCTAGCTGTCATGTGTAATGTACCGAAACCACAGCTTCCTATCCCATCCAGGCACCACAGACCTTTCCATGGTTTACCCAGGACGTTTCACATGCCCTGGTCCAGGACATTGACCACAAGTCGACCTTTGCATTCCACATCGTTCCAATTCACTCTGTCCCGTGCACGCCTCTTATCCTCCTGCATATTCAGGTCCCGATGGATCAAATTCTCTTTCACACCATCCTTCCACGTCCAATTTGGTCTTTCGCTTCTTCTTCACTCCACCTCTGACACATATGCCCTCTATGTCAACGTTTCCTCACTCATTCTCTCAATATGTCCAAACCATTTCAACACACCCTTCTGCTCTCTCAACCACACTCTTTTTATTACCACACATCTCTCTTACCGTCCCGTTCTCGATCAAACCACCTCACACCACATACTTTCCTTAAGCATTTCATTTCCAACACTTCCACCCTTCTCCGCACAGTTTTATCTATAGTCCATTCCTCGCATCCTATATCCATTTTTGCCCTTCCAGATAACGATTTCTCTGCCCACACATTCTTCACTACTACCAGAATCTTCGCTCCTTCACCCACCCTATGACTCACTGCCGCTTCCATGGTTCCATTCGCCGCCATGTTCACTCCCAAGTATCTAAAGCCCTTCACTTCCTCCATTTTTTCTCCATTCAAAATCACAACCCAATTAACCTGTCCCTTAACTCTGCTAAACCTAATAACCCTGCTTTCATTATTCTTATTTATGTGCTTAGACAGCACAGGCAACTGAGGCCCTAATCCAGGCCATATATGTACCAGGTATCCATTTTATCGACCAACCCTGGGGGGTGGATGAACAGATGGGATGACTGTGGACCGACTGCAGCAACTAGGATTCAAACCTGTGCGCTCGACCCTGGGGGGCCTATGACGATAACCGATACACCACGAAGTCCATTTACTCTCATCTTTCTCCTTTCACACACCCTTCCATAGTCAGTCACCAACTTCTGCAGTTCCTCACTCGAATCTGTCACTAGTGTTGTATCATCAGCAAATAACAACTGGTCGACTTCCCAGCCCCCCCCCCCCTCATCCCCTATAGACTGCGTACTCGCCGTTCTTTCCATAACTATCGCATTTACCTCCCTCACCACCCCATCCATAAACAAATTTAATAACCATGGGGACATCACACACCCCTGCCGCAAACCAACCTTCACTGGGAACTATTCTCTCCTCGCTTTCTACTCGTACACATTCCTTACACCCTTGATATAAAAAACAAAAAATTGCTTCTAGCAGCTCTCCTCCCACACCGTATATTCTTAGGACCTTCCAGAAAGCATCTCTCAATCCCATTATATACTTTCATCAGAATCGTAAATGCCACATATAAATCCATCTGTTTCTCTGAGTATGTCTTACTTATTCTTCAAAGTAAACACCTGATTCACACTTTCTCTTTCAATTCTGACACCACATTCCTCCTCCTCAATCTGATGCTCTGCACATGCCTTCACTCCCTCACATACAACTTACCAGGTACTCTCACCTTTATCCCCCTTGCCTTTATACAATGGAACTGAATTTGTGTTTGCCCAATCCTCAGGTCCCTCACCATGATCCAAACTTATACTGAAAACCCTAAATAGCCAGTCAGTAACAGTCACCCCTTCCTTGATAAAGTCAACAGCAATATCATCTACTACAGGCGCCTTGCCACTCTTCATCCTCCGCAAGGCTTTCCCCACCTTTTCGCTCTTCACCAAACCACTCTTCCTAACTCTCTCACTTTGCATACCACCCCGACCAAAACACCCCACATCTGCCTCCGTATCATCAAACATATCTAACAATCCTTCACACTCACTCCATCTCGTCCTCGCTTTATCATTACTTGTTACCACTTCCCCTTTTGACCCCCTTCACCGTTATTCCTACTTGTTCTCTTGTTTTCCGCACAATGTTAACCTCCTTCCAAAACATCTTATTCTCCCTAAGGTTTACTGATACTCGCTCACCCCAGCTCTCATTTGCCCTCTTTTTTAACCTCCTGCACCTTCCTTTTGACTTACACTCTTTCCTCGTAAGTACCGCCCAAACGCCTCTTTTCCATTTCACTAGCAACTTTACTTCATCCCACCAGGGCCCCCGCTCTCTACCTTTTCTAATCTGTGTATATGCTTTAAGTGAGATATCACATAAGCTTTCTGTTAGAATGTGTTGCCATTTTATCAGCGCCTCACAACAGAACACACCGTCGGAAAACAAGTGCTCGTGCCAGGCTAAGTTGGTGGACACCTGGCCAATGTTACAGCAACAGACGTGCCACACAAGCTACTACCACGATCATCACAAGTATCGTACGACTCATCTCAAAAAAATACCTGGATAGATTATCGTACATCTCGATGGATTATCGTACGCTTAGACGAGATCTGTTGCTATCGTCTTATTTTGTGTTTCATACGATTTTATCACCTCATCTTGACGTGTGCAAAACACAGCGCCGACCCAGGAGGAAATCTTACCCAAGTTAAGAATTCTTGGAAAACTTGCAATGACGTCATACAGCTGCGTCCCTGCCGCCATATGTTGTACATTTATTGAGAAATCTCTTATCTTGCCAACAGGAAAGCTCTTGGCATGTTAACACCCTGTATACGACGATGCGACTCTTCAACACGAAAACACGACCTTGGGCATCAAAGCTTTGTCCTAAAGCAGTTAGGTCAAAGGCCATGCTATTGTACCTGAGGATCGTACAGTCGTCCTCACTGAGTTAGGAAACTACTCTTAAAAGTGTCGCCTTGACACGGCGTCTGCCGCTGGCTGGGTGAAGGTAGGGGTCGGACGGGGATACCAAACAAATGGCCTCCGTTTTCCTCATAACCAATTGTAGAGGAGTAACTGAAGGAGAGTCATGAAGTTAGGAGAACTGATATCCATTACGAGTATCTATTAGTATCAGCATCACCAAGATCATTAACTTATTCCTCGAGCAGGTGAGGGTGGAATCCAATCGCATATTGTGATTCGTCTTTATCATCTTGTGTTATGGCATAGCGTATGGTAATTTAGCTTGTATCTATTGGTCTACACTAGCCTGTAGGGGTTATTGCTAATACAAGATCATAATGAATAAATGAGTCGAGAGTTAAACAGAAAATGAGATAACCACGAAACTTATGAGATGGTACAGATGGTACACGAGATGGTACACGAGATGGTACATGAAAAGGTACACGAGATGGTACAGGAGATGGTACAGGAGATGGTACAGGAGATGGTACAGGAGATGGTACACGAGATGGTACACGAGATGGTACACGACAACACACCTAAATGTATGTAAAAGTCAAGATAGATGTCAACAGCTGCTCTTATAGACGTCATAGTGGAACTAAGTAAAGCTTGGCTACTGGCAAGCCACTGTAAAGCTACATCATTACGAGTATTATCAGCGCTGTGGCCTGCCTGGCTCACCTAACTGTGTCGCCGGCTACGTCATCCGTACGGTTTAGAGGAATCCCTTTTGGCAAGGCCTGAGTGCCCACAAAAAGAGGCACATTATTGTGCTTCTCGAGAATTAATGACCCGGTGCTATTGTGAGCATCGTGTGACACACAAACAACGTCTGACCCAGCCAAGCGAGGTAACTCATATACTGAGACTTAATATGTCCTCTGTTTCATGAGAGATAAACCATCTCATAATGAAGCCAGCCTCTTCCATACCTCTGCTTCCTCATCCAGTCTCATTAATCTTGACACTCTTATGTCTCAGTCTCCCTTGTCGTCAGGCTCATATCTCTCACTCAGCCCGTCAGCCTTACGTTTCCCGCACATATTCTTCAGCAGATGGCTCCCCCTCCTCCCCCTGGTGACCCCCTCCTTCCCCCTCTCACACCCGGGCCATCGACCTCCTTACTTCCCTCCACCATTACCCAGCCTCCCTGACCTCTGGCTTCTCACACCTCACCCGAGGCCACCATCCCTTAGACCTTCCTCATCCTACACTGTCCCTCAGACACTCACCACTCCACACTGTCCCTGGATGGGGTATGAGAGTGGGTCCCCAGGGCACAGCAGGGGTGTGCCACACCGGGTATGTGGCCTGGGACCCGGGGCAGGGCAGGGCATGGCAGGTATATGGATCAAGGGACCTGGGTCAGAGCAATTCATGGCAAGGGTGTGGGACAGTGGCTGTGGGATAAGGGACCCAGAGCAAGGCAAGGTATAGCAAGGGTGCGAGACAAGGGACCCAGGGCAAGACAGAGCATGGCAGGGGTGTGGGGCAGGGACCAGGGGCAGGGCAGGGGTGTGGGACAGGGACCAGGGGCAGGGCAGGGGTGTGGAGCAAGATAGCCGGGGCATGGCAGGGACCCGGGGCAGAGCAAGTGGCAGGGGCTGGGGTGGTGGGGCAGTAAGGTTGGCACCGTAGCTCAGTGCCTGGCGAGCCGGCCCGAGCGAGGGTGTGTGTGTTGCTGCCCCGGGCCTCCCTCAGCGTCCCGGCCACGCGGGAAACTTGCCGACGACGGTGACGCCGACGGCGGCGGCGGCGGTGTGTCTGTACCCAGCGTGCCCCGCGGCCTGGCCGCACGACACGCGCTCTCTCTGAGGCTGTGATCTGTGTCATCTGGCCAGAATTACAGCGTTTGAAAAACATATAGTGAAGGGCGGCGAGTGTGTGGAAAGTCTAGTGGAAGACAGTGGGTATATTCAGCTGTTTAAAGAAGCTGTGTGTGTCTTTAAGTTGTGCTGGAAATATGATAAGTTAGTCATGTGACTGTTAATGTATCAGTGGCAGTGGCCGCCAGAGAGGAGAGTGTAGTGTGGTCGTGCAGAGCGAGGACTGAGCGGCACCAGTGTGCTGGACCACCACCAGCAAGAAGGCCGAGTGCTGGTGGCGCGGCCGTCAACACGCCCCGCCGGTAAGGTAACCCCAGAGGTTAAGGCTCGCCCGCTACTGACGGAGGTAGTAACATAGGTAAGCCGAGCCATGTCAGGGGTCACCTCAGTGTGGGTATGAGAGGACGAGGCGACATGGGAGGGGAAGGTATCTTTTCCTCCCTCTGTGTGTCTGACGCTGCTCCTATGGTCCTTACGTAATTTAGAAGAACTACCCCCAGAGGCACCGTCATGCAGAGGGCGCCACATCACCTGAGTTTTTTTTTTAACAGTCGGTTGAGGAGGAGGACTCCTGGCGCTCCCACCAGGGAGGCCAACATCGCCTGACACACAGAGGTTGTCGCTGATCAGCACTGCTGACGGCCAGGTGATCAGGGAAATCATCACATGAGCCACGACACATAACCTCAGAGTCCTGATTACATCATAAAGTCACTATCAAAATTATATAACATTCAAATTTCTTATAAATATAAATATATATATATATATATATATATATATATATATAGAGAGAGAGAGAGAGAGAGAGAGAGAGAGAGAGAGAGAGAGAGAGAGAGAGAGAGAGAGAGAGAGAGAGAGAGAGAGAGAGAGAGAGAGAGAGAGAGAGAGAGAGAGAGGGGATTATCATTTCACGGAGAGGTTCTGAAGCCACAACCCCACCACCCCACATCCACTGGCTCCCACAGGTTCAATGTGTTGCCGGACTTCTGTTTGCACCACGAGTGAAAAGACAACGTTGACGAGGTTGTGTCACCCTCGGCTGACGAAAGTAGTCTCGTCAAAGAACCTCTCGCTTCAAAGGGTTCTATCCTGTCCCTGCCACTGGGAGTAGCGCAGCCTTGAAGCTGCAGGAGCCTTTGGAAAGACGGTTTGGACAACACCAGACTTCTTTCTTAGAAAAGGTTCTGTATAAATATATATATATATATATATATATATATATATATATATATATATATATATATATATATATATATATATATATATATATATATATCATTATTATTATTATTATTATTATTATTTTGCTTTGTCGCTGTCTCCCGCATTTGCGAGGTAGCGCAAGGAAACAGACGAAAGAAATGGCCCAACCCACCCCCATACTCATGTATATACACACACGTCCACACACGCAAACCTACACACCCATACATCTCAATGTACACATATATATATACACACACAGACACATACATATATACCCATGCACACAATTCACACTGCCTGCCTTTATTCATTCCCATCGCCACCTCGCCACACATGGAATACCATCCCCCTCCCCCTCATGTGTGCGAGGTAGCGCTTGGAAAAGACAACAAAGGCCCCATTCGTTCACACTCAATCTCCAGCTGTCATGCAATAATGCCCGAAACCACAGCTCCCTTTCCACATCCAGGCCCCACACAACTTTCCATGGTTTACCCCAAACGCTTCACATGCCCTGATTCAATCCACTGACAGCACGTCAACCCCGGTATACCACATCGCTCCAATTCACTCTATTCCTTGGCGCCTTTCACCCTCCTGCATGTTCAGGCCCCGATCACTCAAAATCTTTTTCACTCCATCTTTCCACCTCCAATTTGGTCTCCCACTTCTCCTCGTTCCCTCCACCTCCGACACATATATCCTCTTGGTCAATCTTTCCTCACTCATTCTCTCCATGTGACCAAACCATTTCAAAACACCCTATTCTGGTCTCTCAACCACACTCTTTTTATTTCCACACATCTCTCTTACCCTTATATTACTTACTCGATCAAATCACCTCACACCACATATTGTCCTCAAACATCTCATTTCCAGCACATGCAACCTCCTGCGCACAACTCTATCCATAGCCCACGCCTCGCAACCATACAACATTGTTGGAACCACTATTCCTTCAAACATACCCATTTTTGCTTTCCGAGATAATGTTCTCGACTTCCACACATTCTTCAAGGCTCCCAGAATTTTCGCCCCCTCCCCCACCCTATGATTCACTTCCGCTTCCATGGTTCCATCCGCTGCCAGATCCACTCCCAGATATCTAAAACACTTTACTTCCTCCAGTTTTTCTCCAATCAAACTTACCTCCCAATTGACTTGACCCTCAACCCTGCTGCACCTAATAACCTTGCTCTTATTCACATTTACTCTTAACTTTCTTCTTTCACACACTTTACCAAACTCAGTATCCCTAGGGATAGGGGAGAAAGAATACTTCCCACGTATTTCCTGCGTGTCGTAGAAGGCGACTAAAAGGGAAGGGAGCGGGGGGCTGGAAATCCTCCCCTCTCATTTTTTTTTTTCAAAAGAAAGAACAGAGAAGGGGGCCAGGTGAGGATATTCCCTCAAAGGCCCAGTCCTCTGTTCTTAACGCTACCTCGCTAATGCGGGAAATGGCGAATAGTATAAATATATATATATATATATATATATATATATATATATATATATATATATATATATATATATATATATATATATATATATATATATATATATATATATATATATATATATATATATATATATATATATATATATATATATATATATATATATATATATATATATATATATATATATATATATATATATATATATAGCCTTACCAACCAGTCAACAATACGGTCACCCCCTTTTTTAATAAATTCCACTGCAATACCATCCAAACCTGCTGCCTTGCCGGCTTTCATCTTCCGCAAAGCTTTCACTACCTCTTCTCTGTTTACCAAATCATTTTCCCTAACCCTCTCACTTTGCACACCACCTCGACCAAAACACCCTATATCTGCCACTCTATCATCAAACACATTCAACAAACCTTCAAAATACTCACTCCATCTCCTTCTCACATCACCACTACTTGTTATCACCTCCCCACTTGCGCCCTTCACCGAAGTTCCCATTTGCTCCCTTGTCTTACGCACTTTATTTACCTCCTTCCAGAACATCTTTTTATTCTCCCTAAAATTTAATGATACTCTCTCACCCCAACTCTCATTTGCCCTTTTTTTCACCTCTTGCACCTTTCTCTTGACCTCCTGTCTCTTTCTTTTATACATCTCCCACTCAGTTGCATTTTTTCCCTGCAAAAATCGTCCAAATGCCTCTCTCTTCTCTTTCACTAATACTCTTACTTCTTCATCCCACCACTCACTACCCTTTCTAATCAACCCACCTCCCACTCTTCTCATGCCACAAGCATCTTTTGCGCAATCCATCACTGATTCCCTAAATACATCCCATTCCTCCCCCACTCCCCTTACTTCCATTGTTCTCACCTTTTTCCATTCTGTACTCAGTCTCTCCTGGTACTTCCTCACACAGGTCTCCTTCTCAAGCTCACTTACTCTCACCATGTATGACTCATGGTGAGGTGCCTGAGGATTGGCGGAATGCGTGCATAGTGCCATTGTACAAAGGCAAAGGGGATAAGAGTGAGTGCTCAAATTACAGACGTATAAGTTTGTTGAGTATTCCTGGTAAATTATATGGGAGAGTATTGATTGAGAGGGTGAAGGCATGTACAGAGCATCAGATTGGGGAAGAGCAGTGTGGTTTCAGAAGTGGTAGAGGATGTGTGGATCAGGTGTTTGCTTTGAAGAATGTATGTGAGAAATACTTAGAAAAGCAAATGGGTTTGTATGTAGCATTTATGGATCTGGAGAAGGCATATGATAGAGTTGATAGAGATGCTCTGTGGAAGGTATTAAGAATATATGGTGTGGGAGGAAAGTTGTTAGAAGCAGTGAAAAGTTTTTATCGAGGATGTAAGGCATGTGTACGTGTAGGAAGAGAGGAAAGTGATTTGTTCTCAGTGAATGTAGGTTTGCGGCAGGGGTGTGTGATGTCTCCATGGTTGTTTAATTTGTTTATGGATGGGGTTGTTAGGGAGGTAAATGCAAGAGTTTTGGAAAGAGGGGCAAGTATGAAGTCTGTTGGGGATGAGAGAGCTTGGGAAGTGAGTCAGTTGTTGTTCGCTGATGATACAGCGCTGGTGGCTGATTCATGTGAGAAACTGCAGAAGCTGGTGACTGAGTTTGGAAAAGTGTGTGGAAGAAGAAAGTTAAGAGTAAATGTGAATAAGAGCAAGGTTATTAGGTACAGCAGGGTTGAGGGTCAAGTCAACTGGGAGGTGAGTTTCAATGGAGAAAAACTGGAGGAAGTGAAGTGTTTTAGATATCTGGGAGTGGATCTGGCAGCGGATGGAACCATGGAAGCGGAAGTGGATCATAGGGTGGGGGAGGGGGCGAAAATCCTGGGGGCCTTGAAGAATGTGTGGAAGTCGAGAACATTATCTCGGAAAGCAAAAATGGGTATGTTTGAAGGAATAGTGGTTCCAACAATGTTGTATGGTTGCGAGGCGTGGGCTATGGATAGAGTTGTGCGCAGGAGGATGGATGTGCTGGAAATGAGATGTTTGAGGACAATGTGTGGTGTGAGGTGGTTTGATCGAGTGAGTAACGTAAGGGTAAGAGAGATGTGTGGAAATAAAAAGAGCGTGGTTGAGAGAGCAGAAGAGGGTGTTTTGAAGTGGTTTGGGCACATGGAGAGGATGAGTGAGGAAAGATTGACCAAGAGGATATATGTGTCGGAGGTGGAGGAAACAAGGAGAAGAGGGAGACCAAATTGGAGGTGGAAAGATGGAGTGAAAAAGATTTTGTGTGATCGGGGCCTGAACATGCAGGAGGGTGAAAGGAGGGCAAGGAATAGAGTGAATTGGAGCGATGTGGTATACCGGGGTTGACGTGCTGTCAGTGGATTGAAGCAGGGCATGTGAAGCGTCTGGGGTAAACCATGGAAAGCTGTGTAGGTATGTATATTTGCGTGTGTGGACGTATGTATATACATGTGTATGGGGGGGGGGGGTTGGGCCATTTCTTTCGTCTGTTTCCTTGCGCTACCTCGCAAACGCGGGAGACAGCGACAAAGTATAATAAATATATAAATAAATATATATAGCATGACAGCTAGAGACTGTGTGTGAACGAATGGGGCCTTTGTTGTCTTTTCCTAGCGCTGCCTCGCACACATGAGGGGGGAGGGGGATGGTATTCCATGTGTGGCGAGGTGGCGATGAGAATGAATAAAGGCAGACAGTGTGAATTGTGTGCATGGGTATATATGTATGTGTCTGTGTGTGTGTATATATATGTGTACATTGAGATGTATAGGTAGGTATATTTGCGTGTGTGGACGTGTATGTATATACATGTGTATGGGGGTGGGTTGGGCCATTTCTTTCGTCTGTTTCCTTGCGCTACCTCGCAAACGCGGGAGACAGCGACAAAGCAAAATAATAATAATAATAATAATAATGATAATAATATATATATATATATATATATATATATATATATATATATATATATATATATATATATATATATATATATATATATATATTTTTTTTTTTTTTTTTTTTTTTTTTTTATACTTCCCCAGAACTTTTTAAAGGGGAAGTAAATGTTTATAGTTGTGTTACTGGAGTGATAGTTTTCATGCATGGTGTTTTGACAAGAAAATAGTGAAGTTGGAGAAAAATGTAGCTTAGACATTGAAGCTTATTGATTCAGTGGTGAAATTGATGAGAACTGCTATTGACGTTTGTGTGAATAAATTGTACATTTCCTTTACCATAGCCAGAGGTTGAACCATTATGTGACGTTCATTTTTTCATTCATTTCAAGCTAAAAGTTTGTTTTCTAAATTGTTTCTTACATTTTTCATATGTATATATATGTATGTGTGTGTGTGTGTGTGTGTGTGTGTGCGTGTGTGTGTGTGTGTGTGTGTGTGTGTGTGTGTATATATATATATGTATATTATCCCTGGGGATAGGGGTGAAAGAATACTTCCCACGTATTCCTCGCGTGTCGTAGAAAGCGACTAGAGGGGACGGGAGCGGGGGGCCGGAAATCCTCCCCTCCTTGTATTAACTTTCTAAAATGGGAAACAGAAGAAGGAGTCACGCGAGGAGTGCTCATCCTCCTCGAAGGCTCAGAGTGGGGTGCCTAAATGTGTGTGGATGTAACCAAGATGTGAAAAAAGGAGAGATAGGTAGTATGTTTGAGGAAAGGAACCTGGATGTTTTGGCTCTGAGTGAAACGAAGCTCAAGGGTAAAGGGGAAGAGTGGTTTGGAAATGTCTGGGGAGTGAAGTCAGGGGTTAGTGAGAGGACAAGAGCAAGGGAAGGAGTAGCAATACTCCTGAAACAGGAGTTGTGGGAGTATGTGATAGAATGTAAGAAAGTAAATTCTCGATTAATATGGGTAAAATTGAAAGTTGATGGAGAGAGGTGGGTGATTATTGGTGCATATGCACCTGGGCATGAGAAGAAAGATCATGAGAGGCAAGTGTTTTGGGAGCAGCTAAATGAGTGTGTTAGCGGTTTTGATGCACAAGACCGGGTTATAGTGATGGGTGATTTGAATGCAAAGGTGAGTAATGTGGCAGTTGAGGGAATAATTGGTATGCATGGGGTGTTCAGTGTTGTAAATGGAAATGGTGAAGAGCTTGTAGATTTATGTGCTGAAAAAGGACTGATGATTGGGAATACCTGGTTTAAAAAGCGAGATATACATAAGTATACTTATGTAAGTAGGAGAGATGGCCAGAGAGCGTTATTGGATTACGTGTTAATTGACAGGCGTGCGAAAGAGAGACTTTTGGATGTCAATGTGCTGAGAGGTGCAACTGGAGGGATGTCTGATCATTATCTTGTGGAGGCTAAGGTGAAGATTTGTATGGGTTTTCAGAAAAGAAGAGTGAATGTTGGGGTGAAGAAGGTGGTGAGAGTAAGTGAGCTTGGGAAGGAGACCTGTGTGAAGAAGTATCAGGAGAGACTGTGTACAGAATGGAAAAAGGTGAGAACAATGGAAGTAAGGGGAGTGGGGGAGGAATGGGATGTATTTAGGGAATCAGTGATGGATTGCGCAAAAGATGCTTGTGGCATGAGAAGAGTGGGAGGTGGGCTGTTTAGAAAGGGTAGTGAGTGGTGGGATGAAGAAGTAAGAGTATTAGTGAAAGAGAAGAGAGAGGCATTTGGACGATTTTTGCAGGGAAAAAATGCAATTGAGTGGGAGAAGTATAAAAGAAAGAGACAGGAGGTCAAGAGAAAGGTGCAAGAGGTGAAAAAAAGGGCAAATGAGAGTTGGGGTGAGAGACTATCAGTAAATTTTAGGGAGAATAAAAAGATGTTCTGGAAGGAGGTAAATAGGGTGCGTAAGACAAGGGAGCAAATGGGAACTTCAGTGAAGGGCGTAAATGGGGAGGTGATAACAAGTAGTGGTGATGTGAGAAGGAGATGGAATGAGTATTTTGAAGGTTTGTTGAATGTGTCTGATGACAGAGTGGCAGATATAGGGTGTTTGGGTCGAGGTGGTGTGCAAAGTGAGAGGGTTAGGGAAAATGATTTGGTAAACAGAGAAGAGGTAGTAAAAGCTTTGCGGAAGATGAAAGCCGGCAAGGCAGCAGGTTTGGATGGTATTGCAGTGGAATTTATTAAAAAAGGGGGTGACTGTATTGTTGACTGGTTGGTAAGGTTATTTAATGTATGTATGACTCATGGTGAGGTGCCTGAGGATTGGCGGAATGCGTGCATAGTGCCATTGTACAAAGGCAAAGGGGATAAGAGTGAGTGCTCAAATTACAGAGGTATAAGTTTGTTGAGTATTCCTGGTAAATTATATGGGAGGGTATTGATTGAGAGGGTGAAGGCATGTACAGAGCATCAGATTGGGGAAGAGCAGTGTGGTTTCAGAAGTGGTAGAGGATGTGTGGATCAGGTGTTTGCTTTGAAGAATGTATGTGAGAAATACTTAGAAAAGCAAATGGATTTGTATGTAGCATTTATGGATCTGGAGAAGGCATATGATAGAGTTGATAGAGATGCTCTGTGGAAGGGGTTGTTAGGGAGGTAAATGCAAGAGTCTTGGAAAGAGGGGCAAGTATGAAGTCTGTTGGGGATGAGAGAGCTTGGGAAGTGAGTCAGTTGTTGTTCGCTGATGATACAGCGCTGGTGGCGGATTCATGTGAGAAACTGCAGAAGCTGGTGACGGAGTTTGGTAAAGTGTGTGGAAGAAGAAAGTTAAGAGTAAATGTGAATAAGAGCAAGGTTATTAGGTACAGTAGGGTTGAGGGTCAAGTCAATTGGGAGGTGAGTTTGAATGGAGAAAAACTGGAGGAAGTGAAGTGTTTTAGATATCTGGGAGTGGATCTGTCAGCGGATGGAACCATGGAAGCGGAAGTGGATCATAGGGTGGGGGAGGGGGCTAAAATTTTGGGAGCCTTGAAAAATGTGTGGAAGTCGAGAACATTATCCCGGAAAGCAAAAATGGGTATGTTTGAAGGAATAGTAGTTCCAACAATGTTGTATGGTTGCGAGGCGTGGTCTATGGATAGAGTTGTGCGCAGGAGGATGGATGTGCTGGAAATGAGATGTTTGAGGACAATGTGTGGTGTGAGGTGGTTTGATCGAGTAAGTAACGTAAGGGTAAGAGAGATGTGTGGAAATAAAAAGAGCGTGGTTGAGAGAGCAGAAGAGGGTGTTTTGAAATGGTTTGGGCACATGGAGAGAATGAGTGAGGAAAGATTGACCAAGAGGATATATGTGTCGGAGGTGGAGGGAACGAGGAGAAGAGGGAGACCAAATTGGAGGTGGAAAGATGGAGTGAAAAGGATTTTGTGTGATCGGGGCCTGAACATGCAGGAGGGTGAAAGGAGGGCAAGGAATAGAGGGAATTGGAGCGATGTGGTATACAGGGGTTGACGTGCTGTCAGTGGATTGAATCAAGGCATGTGAAGCGTCCGGGGTAAACCAAGGAAAGCTGTGTAGGTATGTATATTTGCGTGTGTGGACGTGTGTATGTACATGTGTATGGGGGGGGTTGGGCCATTTCTTTCGTCTGTTTCCTTGCGCTACCTCGCAAACGCGGGAGACAGCGACAAAGTATAAAAAAAAAAAAAAAAAATATATATATATATATATATATATATATATATATATATATATATATATATATATATATATATATAGATAATATATTTTTTTTTTTTTTTTTTTTTTTTTGCTTTGTCGCTGTGTCCCGCGTTTGCGAGGTAGCGCAAGGAAACAGACGAAAGAAATGGCCCAACCCACCCCCATACACATGTATATACATACGTCCACACACGCAAATATACATACCTACACAGCTTTCCATGGTTTACCCCAGACTCTTCACATGCCTTGATTCAATCCACTGACAGCACGTCAACCCCGGTATACCACATCGCTCCAATTCACTCTAATCCTTGCCCTCCTTTCACCCTCCTGCATGTTCAGGCCCCGATCACACAAAATCTTTTTCACTCCATCTTTCCACCTCCAATTTGGTCTCCCTCTTCTCCTCGTTCCCTCCACCTCTGACACATATATTCTCTTGGTCAATCTTTCCTCACTCATTCTCTCCATGTGCCCGAACCATTTCAAAACACCCTCTTCTGCTCTCTCAACCACGCTCTTTTTATTTCCACACATCTCTCTTACCCTTACGTTACTTACTCGATCAAACCACCTCACACCACACATTGTCCTCAAACATCTCATTTCCAGCACATCCATCCTCCTGCGCACAACTCTATCCATAGCCCACGCCTCGCAACCATACAACATTGTTGGAACCACTATTCCTTCAAACATACCCATTTTTGCTTTCCGAGATAATGTTCTCGACTTCCACACATTCTTCAAGGCCCCCAGAATTTTCGCCCCCTCCCCCACCCTATGATCCACTTCCGCTTCCATGGTTCCATCCGCTGCCAGATCCACTCCCAGATATCTAAAACACTTCACTTCCTCCAGTTTTTCTCCATTGAAACTCACCTCCCAATTGACTTGACCCTCAACCCTACTGTACCTAATAACCTTGCTCTTATTCACATTTACTCTTAACTTTCTTCTTTCACACAATTTACCAAACCCTGTCACCAGCTTCTGCAGTTTCTCACATGAATCAGCCACCAGCGCTGTATCATCAGCGAACAACAACTGACTCACTTCCCAAGCTCTCTCGTCCACAACAGACTGCATACTTGCCCCTCTTTCTAAAACTCTTGCATTCACCTCCCTAACTACCCTATCCATAAACAAATCAAACAACCATGGAGACATCACACACCCCTGCCGCAAACCTACATTCACTGAGAACCAATCACTTTCCTCTCTTTCTACACGTACATATGCCTTACATCCTCTATAAAAACTTTTCACTGCATCTAACAACTTGCCTCCCACACCATATATTCTTAATACCTTCCACAGAGCATCTCTATCAACTCTATCATATGCCTTCTCCAGATCCATAAATGCTACTCACAAATCCATATATATATATATATATATATATATATATATATATATATATATATATATATATATATATATATATATATATATATATATATATATTCCGTTAGAAGGAACAGAGAAGGGGGCCACGTGAGGATATTCCCTCAAAGGCCCAGTCTTCTGTTCTTAATGGTAGTAACTTCGACATGAACATTTAAAGTTCACTGTATCATTGAATTCAATTAGAAACTCCAGTAACTATGTTAACACGGGGCACCTGGGGTTCAGCCGTCTTGTGATCTTAGATTTCTTGAGGCGGTACATAATGCAGGAGGGCAGAGTGGTTCCTCAGGTTGGGTTATGTTAACTGAGATACACGTCTGTGGAGGATATGTTACTGTGTTGCGCGCTAGATTTTGCAAGTGACGAACGAGAAGCAACTCATTCGAACGATTAGAATATCTACAGATGAATTCAGAAATATCTGATCTCTTTGAAGGCCTTTGTATGGGTGTTACTTGATGTTCTGTTGAAGGAAGGAATGCTTAAGGCTAATGTGTCATGTTCCTTGTTGTGTTAACTTGATGTTATTGTTGTTGTTGGAACCGGATGATAAGGAGAGGGGTGGGGGGGAGGGCAGTTGAGTCCGTGAAGCTATAATACAAAGTTGTGATTACTTGTGTTACCTGTTTGTACAGTACCGGGAGGGAGTCTTACACTCATGGGGCCTCATCCCTTATACAATCTTTACTTATATCATACAACTGCCTAAATATATACACGCTGTCTACATAAACAATTTTCTCAGTCTCTATTCCATTCATCCACCATTCGTATGCTGTACAAGTACTTCTTTTTCAACAAGTTTCTTCCTTAATTTCATGTTGTATCCTTTGGCTGCCGTATCCATATGTCTCTCGAAGAACTGTTCACTGTCTACGTCATCAGTCTGTTTTGTGTGATTATTTGTGATTATTGTTTGTGTGTTATGGTGAGGGAGTTTTACATGTGTTGCCCTCTCTCTTTACCATATAGATTTGTGTCTTGTCTTTCCTCCTGTATCTGTACACACACACACACACACACACACACACACCCTAGCCTATGCCAGGTACCCATTCTATCGACTATCCCCTAGGGCAGGATGAAATGGTGGATGGACTGTGGACCGGCTGCCGCGACCAGGATTCGAACCTAGTCACTGCCTCCATCATTCATCATTCATTAACTCTTAAAGTATGACGACTTAACCTTGCGTACGACGAATGAAGAGGATGAGTGCAGTGATTTAACCTTTTGAGTGGGTGAACTTAACCCTCAAGTACGATGAAAGACGTCGCACTCAAGGGTTAAGTTATCGTACTCAAGGGGCTAAGCAGTTGCACTCAAAAGGTGTTAAGTCTTCGCAATCAAGGTAAGCGTTATCGTACCCCACGGTATCAAGTTGTTGTGTTCAAGTGGTGAAGTACTCCAACCTTCCATATCCATGCAAATCTCAGCACACATTAACATACACAACATAAAACATCAATTTGGATTGAGTTATGCAAATTACAAATTATATAAGACATCAGTCCGCGAGGAACTGGCTCATCTAGCGCTAAATACCAATACCCTTGAGTTACACCACTGGACGCTGCAGATATCTCCCTTGCTCTTATAGTGACACTGCACACACAATCCACCAATCCTTAAGGACCTCACCATGATCCACACCTACCTTGAAAATCCTAACCAACCAATCAACACAACAGTCACCCCTGTTTCTTAAGATTCTACTGCAATCCTATCCATTCCAGCCGCTTAAAGACATTAACTAGTATGGTGTTGTAGCGCATGATGAAAATATTTTTGATGCTCTTTATATGGTGTAGCGTCTGTGTCTGGTTCCGTGAGGTTATATGGTGTAGCGTCTGTGTCTGGTTCCGTGAGGTTATATGGTGTAGCGTCTGTGCCTGGTTCCGTGAGGTTATATGGTGTAGCGTCTGTGCCTGGTTCCGTGAGGTTATATGGTGTAGCGTCTGTGTCTGGTTCCGTGAGGTTATATGGTGTAGCGTCTGTGCCTGGTTCCGTGAGGTTATATGGTGTAGCGTCTGTGTCTGGTTCCGTGAGGTTATATGGTGTAGCGTCTGTGTCTGGTTCCGTGAGGTTATATGGTGTAGCGTCTGTGCCTGGTTCCGTGAGGTTATATGGTGTAGCGTCTGTGCCTGGTTCCGTGAGGTTATATGGTGTAGCGTCTGTGTCTGGTTCCGTGAGGTTATATGGTGTAGCGTCTGTATCTGGTTCCGTGAGGTTATAACAAGAGTCGTGTAAGAGAAAAGTTACGTTACCCCTTGAAGCAAGTCCATACTATCCTTAAGCACGGTCGCTAGGTCACAGAGCCATCAGAGCCAGCGGTCGTACCGCTGTGTTCAGCGGTCGTACCGCTGTGTTCAGCGGTCGTGCAGTCGTACTCAAGAGTCGTATTGAAGGATAATCATAACTGCTGGTTATTTCCCAGTTTGTGTTGTGGGTGGGTTGTTGTGAATGTGTTTACAGTGTAGCTACCGTCTAGCGGGACCATCACATCACCAGGGTTAACACGCATCTCCCAGATTACCAGAATTTTTCTTTCATGTGGTAGAGATGATCAGTCACAAGATGTGATAATCTAATTTACTTAATCGAGTCGGATGTGATGAATCATTGGAAAGCAAGTATAGAAAGATATTACATATTCTGATCTTGATTGTGCAAAGGTTCCGCGTTTGTACAAAGGTTCCGCTAATTCCCTGAGAAATTTGATTATCACTGGTAATTTCTGGTGGATATGGTCTCCGGCGGCTGTTTCATTTTTAAATATATGAGCAAAGTTCTCTAGTTTCCTGGCGCGGCAACCATATAATTCCTGATGATATCTGAAAGTTCTCTTAAAACTTCGCCTTCTTGTTGTAGTTGCTTATTTTCGGTGGCTTTGTCCTGTCTGTCGTTGTTTATAGGATTTTCCTTACGGTATGTTACATCATCAGTACGAGTTCTTGAAATGCTGACGCAGATTAAGTGAAATTACCAACACTTGGATTGTAGAGTAAGCTTTATCACTTTTGAGAAGTGAATAATGAACAACAATTCTTACCGCTATTCTATTTTCATCTTGGTGTTAAACGGGAACTTAGGAATTTTTGGTCCATTCCGTCCGAAAATACGGACACGTAATTTGAGATAAACATTTTTCATGTTGAAAGGCCGGGGCCCTAATGGAAATATAGAGAGAATTGTGAAACGGAAAAGAAAAGACAAGAAAAAGTATTTACGAATTTTTTTTTTTTAGAAAAACCTGTCTTTTGAAATGTGCCAGGTCATAGTGACTGGGAAATACATGAGAAGGTAGAGAGTTCGAAAGCTTCGACGTGTAGGGAAAGAAGCAGGTATCAAAACGACCCACCCTTGAGTTGCTGATGGCCACACAGTAATCACGTGATGCAGCAGCTTGCCGAGTATTGTGTGGTCTAGCTAGTAGTCGGGGTACACAAGCAGCCAGTTCTCTGGAGCAAAAACCAAAGTAATACCTATAGAAGAGGGAAAGTGAATCAACATTGCGGCGTAGGGCAAGGGGGTCAAGTTTGGAAGTTAACCTGGGACAGTTTATAAGTCAGACCGCTTTCGACGCACCTCTGTCAAGTATGGATACAGAGTTAGAATCACCCCAGATGTAAGAGTAGTACTCCATACAAGGACGAATCAGTCCCTTGTATAAACGGAGCAGTTTCAACATCTAAACAGAACATCCATTTTCTTAGAGGCAGACTTGGCTATTCCCGTAATGTGGGGTTTCCAAGAGTGGATGTTACAGTATATCAAGTATATTCATCGAGTCAAGAGGTGGAATTACAGAACCATCATGGGAGAGACATGAGTTTGAGTTTTCGATTGAGAGATGGGTAGAAATTGGGTCTTGGAGGCATTCAACTTAAGATTATGAGTACCCCACTGAGATATCCTGTCCGAGTCTGTTAAAGGAGCTGCCTTTATGATAAAGAAACGTACAAATTACATATGATATTGAAATCAGTAAGAAAAAATCCATGAACTTTTGTATGGAATCTTATAGAATGATTACAGGGTTGACCTAAATCTGACACAACACCTAAGGCTAAATACCTAATGGCAAGTGCATATATAACTATTAACTAGATATATTTACATGTACCTTACGTACAAATTAAGGATACACATTACTACATCATTTCTATTATCATTACTATTTGTGCTGTCACATCCAGGGGTCATAAAGTCATGCTGAGGGATGGTCGACCTGTATCACACTACCCTTCCTTTCTGTATGGAATCATCTATGCAAAGTTCATCGGCACAGTATCTTTATCGCCGTGGCATATTAATTGTTAACGTGATGGTCACTTATTGCTGTTATAACCGTGGCATATTCACCTCTGAGAAAGTGATTCATTGTTATCTGATGAAAAGATCTTTATGAAGTTAGCGTCTTATTTCCTCTTTATTTTAGCTTGGTACATCTCGTACATATGCCTTCGAAAGCAGCTTATTCTCTTCTCGCAAAAGACCTGGCTGTGTGGGTCTTGGACGGAGCTCTCATGCTTTGGAAGGTCTTAAGGAACAGATAACAGTTGACTTGGATTTCATTATCTTACATCTCGACTTAGACAATTGGAACCATCCTGTTTCCCTTAATTAGCTAATGTTAGTGGCTAAATTCCTTCCTTTGCCAAGGAATGTGTTGGTGGTAGCCTGTCGTGGCCCGACACCCGGTGACCAGGAGAGCTAGGCTTGCTCTCGGCAGGTCCAGCTTACTGGTTATATTGTTTATATCTACATGGCATAGTCACTACGGAATGTATCTTTTCCTGAATTATAAGAGTAATATAACAGATTTTCAACAAAAGCATTAGTTTTTCTTTTAAATTAAACAATCGCTATTATTGTTATTATTATCATTATCATTACTATTATTATTATTCATTATTATATTAGTATTATTATCATTATTATCATTATCATTGTTATTATTATTTTTCAATGGTGACCGCATTTGGTGTGGTACAAGTCTTCATCTTTAACTTTTGTAAAAGAAAGAAAAAAGAAAATCCAATCCTATACGCTGCGACAAATATTGTTTTGGCAACTTCAACATTCGTCTGTGAAGATAATTAAAGTATCTGCTTCTGTGATGTTAATTAGGCTCTTGTGTGTCTGATGATTTTTCGTTAATAGTAGCTTACCTCAAATCCGGCCTGACAAGATCATTCCCGGGCGTGTGCCATGACACCCATGTAAGAAGCGCTCATGCCTAGTGAAAAAAAAATCAAGTAAAAAAAAAAATTAGAACCGATGGTATTTATGATACTTTGAGCGATTCCCAGGTTTCCTAGATGTGACAGAAAGAGTCAGTTAGGCTGATAACGACGTCCAATCGTATATAAAAAAAAATGCATAGACAAAAAAAAAAAAAACGAGATTTAACACTATTTGTTCCGGAGTAAACTGAAAATATCTTAAAGTGCTTTGACTGAGTGAAGGCTTTTAGGAGAACATACCACACTGTACATTTTTCTTCGACTCTGTTGCTCGCCACTGTCTCTGGTCACGGCCAAGCCTGAACAAAGGGATTTTTGGTCTCTGATCCATGTAAAGAGTTGTACACTGCACATATGTTAAGCTTTGTGGCTGACATACGCGCTAAATCTAGGTGCTCCCAGTTGTCTGCCATTCAGCTCTTTTTATTGTCCTTAATGATGGCGCTCTTAATGATGACACGAAAATATAACGTCACTGTATGTTGGTCAAAGAAAATGAATGGGAAGAGAGGCACAGCAAAACTGTAGATGAAGGACTTACACATCAGACGGTGAGTGAGTTTCGCGTCGACGTGCAGGTACGGTTGTCAGGAGGGAATACCGATTGGTTGTGGCATCTGGTGAAAATACTCGAGGTCAAGTGTGTGAAGTATAATTTCTCAGGACACCGTTGTACTGGGCAAGGAGAGACTGTGGGTGTGCGTGGTGTAGGGGAAGTACGTATGATCCGGTGGTGTGCGGTAAACTTCGTGCTGCGGCACAGGTCACGTGCGTAGCTACAGTGAGTCAGGAAGAATTTACATTCTGATTACCAAATCGAAAACTGTTGTTCTTTTAAAACCGAAAGCATGGTGTTTGTGTTGTATGGCTAATAATGATAAGGAGACAGGAATTTATTTATTTTTTCTCAGCAATTATTTATTGAGTCACAACAGGAGTATTTATTACAGGCCAGTGGTACAAGTCATATTGTGAAGGTTTCACTATGACGGCTTCACTGATGAGCCAACAAAACTGGTGTCGTCATGATGTTTTATGATGTAGCACTTCGTCAGCGTCACGGGGCCCTGGCCAAGAAGGACGGGGTACATGCATTTTCTAAAATGGGAAGGAAAGAGTTCTGTCTACTGCCATCAGTAATATTGCTAATTAACCAAGACAGGCCAGTTCCCCGGCGCGTCTGCTGCTTACATACTGCCTACTGTCTTCAGGGTTTCCGCCAGGTGTGGGGCGAAATAACTGAACTACAAAATGTGACTATATGTAGAGCAAGTGCTCATGCGCTCAGGCTGCGCTTAACGGATGCGCAGTGGCCAGCAATGCGATTCATTTTTTCGTGGGTTCAGGGGCGATATTAGATGCTGAGTAATTCAACACTTCTTTTTTTTCATTGAATTTTGCTTATTTGGGATCTTCCTATTTATACCATAGACTCTGAGTGACTGGGAGAGACTCGTGAAGAACTATGATTCTCCATCATGGAATGGATACGGATGATGTCAGCCAAACCTTGCTTTTATATCTATTATGATGTTTTAGTTATTCTGATTTTCATTCTCCTCTTGGCTTCCATGCTGTCCTATTTATCTCCAAGCTCTTTTCTGTGCTTCCATGTGAAGATTAGTAAATGCGTACATTTCATGCAGATTTAATTGGCTTGTCAGGTGAAATATTTAAAGGATGTATATTTAATGTGGCGAGTCCTTGCAACTGCATCCAAAAAGCGTCGTAAATAAGACGAATAAAATTACACAAATATCGTGAATGGACTCGCCCTAAATGATATGAGTATATTTGGCATTGATAATACACTTAATGTCATCGAGAGCCAATAATGATACAGTTTAAGTCCTCATTAAGCATGCTACGAAAATATATTGATGGCCATTTATTTCGTAACCCTCAGATATTTCGCTGCTAATCACACTGAATATCTGGCGCGTTACGGCAAGTCAGTTATTCCGCTTGGTGTTGACGAAGGTCATTTCCTCCAAGCCGCACATAGCCCCTTTTGCCACTGCGGATTGTGACCACTAGATAATCTAAAGAAAAAAAAAAATGGAAAGTATCAAAATGCTGATGGTAGGAGGACTATCGCCCAAGTTGTTGAATTACAGTACTTAATACGGTTTTGGGGAGAAGTTTATCAGGGACTGGTTATTTCTTACTTCAGTGACCCTACGTAGCCCCTGTCAACAATCAACCCGTCCCTCGGATCACCAGTCAGCTCATCCCTCCTGTAGACAGTTAACCAGTCCCTCCATTCTGCCGGCAACACTTACCCTCCTGTCAACAGTCATCTTGTCTCTCCTGTCCACAGTCAACCCGCCCCTTCCATCGACAGTCAACCCATTCCTTCTGTGAACAGTTAACCCGCCCCTCCAGTCACCAGCACCTGAGTAATCGTAATAATATGACATCATTTACCACATGCACCATGTGGAGTACCATACACCGTTAGAACTGGCCACTGTACCTCACATACCCCAGGGGTTGGGGGGGGGGGTAATATATACCACTAGAGCTGGTCCCTATGCCTCACGTGCCCCAGGGTGATAGCATTACAACAATAATGCTGACCACTACGCCTCACGTGGCCCAGGGGTTACGAATCGCCACCAGGGCTGGCAAACAATCGTGACCACCATCCGGTAACGCTTGTTTACCAATTGCCTCTTGGCTACGTCTCTTCCTTGTATATCAACTGACTGTTCTACGTCATCCATCTCATTTCTTGTGATCATTACTTGTTTTAGTGTCCTCTTGGTTATATATATATATATATATATATATATATATATATATATATATATATATATATATATATATATATATATGTGTGTGTGTGTGTGTGTGTGTGTGTGTGTGTGTATTATTTCTTATTATACTTTGTCGCTGTCTCCCGCGTTAGTGAGTTAGCGCAAGGAAACAGACGAAAGAATGGCCCAACCCACCCACATACTCATGTATATACATACACGTCCACACACAGCACATATACATACCTATACATCTCAACGTATACATATATATATATATATATATATATATATATATATATATATATATATATATATATATATATATATATATATACACACACACAGACCTATGCATATATACACATGTACATAACCTACCCACATACACTTGTATATACATAAACGCCCACACACGCACGTATACATACCTATACATTTCAAAATATACATACATATACATACACAGACATACACATCTATACACATGTACGTATTCATATTCGTTTACACTCAGTCTCGAGCTGTTATGTGTAATGCACCGAAACCACAGCTCCCTTTCCACATCCAGGCCCCACGAAACTTTTCATGGTTTACCCCAAACGCTTCAAATGTCCTGGTTCAATCCATCGTTCCAATTCACTCAATTGCACTCCTTTTACCTTCCGGTATGTTCAGGCCTCGATGGCTCAAAAATTTTTCACTCCATCCTTCCACCTCCAACTTGGTCTCCCACTTCTCCCGTTTCCTCCACCTCTGACACATATATTCTCTTGGTCAATCTTTCCTCACTCATTCTCTCCATGTGACCAAACCATTTCAGTACACTCTCCTCTGCTTTCTCAGCCACACTCTCTTTACCACACACCTCTCTTACCCTTTCATTACTTACTCGATCAAACCACCGCACACCACATATTGTCCTCAAACATTTCATTTCCAACACATCCACCTTCCTCCGCACAGCATTATTTATAGCCCATGTCTCGCAACCATATTAAATTGTTGGAACCACTATTCCTTCAAACATACCCATTTTTGCTCTCCGAGATAACGTTCTCGTCTTCCACGCATTCTTCGACGTTCCCAGAACCTTCGCCCCTCCCCCACCCTGTAACTCACTTCCGCTTCCATGGTTCCATCCGCTGCTAAATCCACTACCAGATATCTAAAATACTTAACTTCCTCCAGTTTTTCTCCATTCTAATTTACCTTCCAATAAACTTGTCCCTCAACCCTACTGTACCTAATAACCTTGCTCTTATTCACATTTACTCTCAGCTTTCTTCTTTCACACACCTCTTCAAACTCAGTTACTAACTTCTGCAGTTTCTCACCCGAATCAACCGCCAGCGCTGTATCATCAGCGAACAACTGACTCACTTCCCAAGCCCTCTCATCCACAACAGACTGCATACTTGCACCTCTCTCCAAAACTCTTGCATTCAGGTCCCCAACCACTCCATCCATAAACAAATTAAACAACCATGGAGACATCACGCACCCCTGCCGCAAACCGACATTCACTGGGAACCAATCTCTGTCCTCTCTCCCTACTCGTACACATGCTTTACATCCTTGGTAAAAACTTTTCACTGCATTTAGCAACTTACCTCCCACACCATATACTCTTAATACCTTCCACAGAGCATCTCTATCAACTCTATCATATGCCTTCTCCAGATCCATAAATGATACATACAAATCCATCTGTTTTTTTCTAAGTGTTTCTTACATATATTCTTCAAAGCAAACACCTGATCCATACATCCTCTACCACTTCTGAAACCACACTGTTCTTCCCCAATCTGATGCTCTGTACATTCCTTTACCCTCTCAATCAATACCCACCCATATAATTTCCCAGGAATACTCAATGAACTTCTGCCTCCGTAATTTGAATACTCACCTTTATCCCTTTGCCTTTGTACAATGGCACTATGCATGCATTCCGCCAATCCTCAGGTACTTCACCATGAACCATACATACAATGAACATCCTTGCCGACCAATCAACAACACAGTCGCCCCCAAATTCAATACCATCCAAACCCGCCGCCTTGCCGGCTTTTATCTCCCGCAAAGCTTTCACTACCTGTTCTCTGTTTACCAAACCATTCTTTCTGACCCTCTCACTTCGCACACCACCTCGACCAAAACATCTTGTATCTGCCACTGTATCACCAAACACATTGAAAAAAACCTTTCAAAATACTCACTCCATCTCCTCACTTCACCACTACTTGTTATTACCTTCCCATTAACCCCTTTCACCGAAGTTTCCGTTTGTTCTCTTGTCTTACGCACTTTATTTACCTCCTTCCAAATCATCTTTCTATTCTCCCTGAAATTTAATGATACTCTCTCACTCCAACTCTCATTAGTCCCTCGAAGGGAGAAAAAGATGTATTTGTATGTATAGTTAACTGTTTCTGTGAATACCACAGTGACCAATGAAACAGCCGTGTCTATTTCAAAGTCTTCTTCAGATTCGTTGTAAGTTTATGATAACGAATTTTTTTCTATCTGCAACATCTTATTGAGTTATTCAATTGAACAAAACTTCCTTACTCATTGCTATCAGTTATTTCTGTTACTAAATGTTAGAAATTCATGTTCATTCAGAAATGTCCACCACCTCATAATAAACTTCTATACTACAGCTGTATTAGATTCTGTGAGAGCTTGACTTATATCACTGACCTAACATACACTTATTCAAAATCCGCCGAGTTCTCAAAAATATAATACGTGTTTACATACCACACTTGCTTTGAGCTTATCATCATAGTGTTGAGTCCATGCATGATCCCCGTACCCACTATCACACCCTGGACACGCCCCTGCCCCGTGGCTTTGCTGATGCAAAATCCTCCACATAAATACAATGAACTTGGTCCCACTAATTAAGATGCTACGTATTTGTCCAGTTCTCGGGTTACAACTGACGTCTTGAAACTGCTCGTTGTGTGTGCAACGAATGTGTGGCATCCAAATCAGACTTTTTTCCCCTCGTTATTTTGTGTATGTGTGTGTGTGTGTGTGTGTGTGTGTGTGTGTGTGTGTATGTGTGTGTGTTTGAATATCAGTTTTCAGTTATGAATAATAATGACATTAGTTAGCGTTGTATTGGTTTCTTTTTCCGTATATTGTTTTCCGAGCGAGACATGTCTGCTAGACACCTCATTAGAAATATATTTGTGTCCACTTTGTAACGCTTGAGCCTGACGGTACGACGTACAAGGTCTTCAGAGGGATTCGTGTATAACTGTTCACGTGCGCATCTGGCACTCTGCTGCCAGACACCGCGGTTAGTTAGGTGCGATAATGTTCAGGCAAAGCACCAGCTTCCCTGTCTAACACCAGTTGTGCTCACAACGGGCTTGGCAGGTCGTTTGGGCAGCTGTGTGGCAATATTTCAATTAGCGTGACAAATCTCTTTCTGTTTGAGGTTGAATTCCACAGTCTGTTTTCAAAATCTTTTCGTGAAGCAATTTCCTGCGTTTTCTTATCGTGAAGCAATAATAGATAATCAGAACTGTAAGTAGAAAGACCAACTCCTTCCAATTTACTTACATGATTATACACTGTCATAGGCTGAGCACGCACTTAAGGTCAGCCATAATCTGAAGGATCATACTTCAACTACCTTCTTACTGTTGTAACTGGTTACATCGAGGTGCATCTTTCACCCTACGGAGCAGCTGTTTTATTGTTCCACATCGCAAGTGCGGCCGGGATATTCTTCCATAAACGTTTGAGTATAGGTCAAGTTCTATTAGTCTGGGTTAGCTGAGGCTAGGTTAGCTTATGTACGTGTTTCAGGTTGTGGCTGAAACATCTCGATCCCCGCTGTTTGTGCTTTTCAGCGACGTATTCTTTAGGAAACGCACGGGACAGTACATAATGCCTCTATCAATATATATCATTATCATTCAGAGGTGAATGTTTGTCTTATATGAGACATGGAGAAGGTAACTCGTGCGTCACTCCTTCAGTAGGTAGCCGACGTGGAGTCAGGTCCTGGCGTGATCATACAGACACCAGTAAACAAACCTGATACGTCAAGAGGCTGGGAAACCTGCCATTATAAACACTACACCTGACACAAGCACTTGCACTCTGCCTGCCTGCCTGAAGCCTCACATCTGGGAAAACCAGAATTATTACTACTATTGTTGATAACATCAATTGCAGAGACGCCTAACAAAATCCCGTGATTCACATGTTTATAATTTCTGAATATTATTTACATGTTTAAAAAATTCTAATAATCTGTACTATGATTTGTAACTCTGCCTAAGCTTGGAAAACACGCATGAAGTATTACCCTTGTCATCAGCTTTATAAACCGCTGTAAAAATTACCCAAACATGCCAGCAACATAGCAAAGCTTAATATTGTTGTCCCGTTGAATCAGGTTAAGACTGAGGAAATCCTGTTGTAAGTCTTCATATTTCCTTCTAGGCAGCGTTTGATGTTTAATTTTGATTGAAAACTAACGAATAACAAATCTGAGGATCACTGTAGAATCCAAAGTTGAGCGTCTCTTAGAAAAATTATTCACTATTTGAAGATTATTGTAGAGTCAAAACACCGAGTCACAAGACGCCCTTATTCTGCAGTCATAATGTTACGAGTCGATTGTGGTGCTTGAAACAAGACGAAAGACGATTCTTTTTTTCCTTTTTTCTATAAAAAAAGATTTGCAACAAGGACCCGTCAAAAAAGTTATTCAAAGGATCTATGCAAAATTCGAACAAAAAGTATTAATATAATATGCAAAATACAAGAATTTTCAGTTGGTTAACGCCAGTGAAAAACAGGAATTATGAGATACGAACGCACTTTTTTCTTGTTATTTCTCATCAGAATAGATTTGTTTGTTAGAATTAAATTTTCTGAGTCATCTGTATAAAACATACTCATGACAAGGGCTTGACTCAAGGAGTTACAGTAATGGGAAGCTCTGAGTTCATTTCAATTTAGGTTGGTAGGAGCTTTCCTCACACGTCAACCTGATGGCGTCAGTGACTGGTGGAAGTTGTGTTAGGTGTTACATATTCCAGTTTCCGCCTCATCAGTCACGAACCATTGGAGCAAATACCTTCAGGTAAGCTGACGAAAATGAGTTTTTTTTAAGTCGTTCAGTTGTTGGCGTTACTGTTGTTTACGTAGCGGCGTGCTAGAATAGAGCCAGGTTGATGTCCACCTTGTAACTGGCAGACAGACCGGTGGTACTTTTCGGTGTTTTCAGTCTGGCTGGCCTTCCTTTAACTTGGAACATGCAGGAGGTGTGTTTTACAAGTACCGAATGATACCAGGTAATGTTTGGTACTTTCAAAGTGGCAGAATATGTGAAACGTATTGTTCTGGCTGGGGTATATAGGTTTGTTTTCATGTCCAGCTTACAAGCGTACCCAGGATATGGTCAAACGATACCGAAAAAGTAACTCGCCAAGATTATTAGCAAGTAAGAACTCTATTTTCGAGTATTAAGCGTATGTTAAGTTATTTGAAAGTTAAAGCACAATCTCGTATTGGATATAGCTGTTTTACAGAAGTAAGTGTATTTTGAGACTGGAAACTTGTTTTAGAATAAAGAATAGTTTCATGATTTATAAAGCAGCTTATAGCAATAGTGAATTTTCATTCGACGAAATAAATAAAAAAGATTTTGCGGATGAAAACTTGAAGAGCTTTCGTAGCTGTGTTACCAGGCTATTGTAATAGTAGTGTAGTGTTTCGTGAATACAGGAACAGTTGCGAAACATGAGTTCGAGCATTTTGTTTTATTGAACGACATTAGATAAGGCAATATAAACAAAACCTAACTTTACCAGCGCAGTATAAAGTACTCTGGCTATATATGTTATTCAGTAGCCGGGGTACCCAAAGACAAAAGCATTCCCAAGAAAATTCTGGAGTTATAAACTTGTTATTGTTTTGATAAAGGTGGTGAAACGGACACATTAATTTCATTGGTCACTTGTGTAAATCAGAGAAAAACTTAAGCTGACGTGTACATTTATTTCTGTCTGTTTAAGGACGCGCGTGTTATGGCTCTGGGATCCTCTTTCTGTTCTTATGGGTTCGTTGTTTTGTACAAATATATGGAAATAAGAACGTGTCTTTTCATAAGCACTATTAGCTCTTATCATTTGATAATAGCTCGATAGCGAGGAAAGTTGTAGAGGAAAAAAGTGCCGTGAATTGCTAGTTAATAATAATGATAATGATAATAATAATAATGTAATGTGAAGTGTAATCACATGGTATGAAAATACCTGACTTTAATTTTCAAGTGCTAAAGGTGAAATATTTGAAGATTATAGTAGAATCCAGTGGGTGGTGCCATGGCCCGAGATGTAAACAAGGTAGAGATCCCTTAACTGAAGTTTTACAAAAAGACAGGTACGTACACCGTTCAGATAGAAACTGATACCTTTAGTTCGAGCTGTTTTTGTTTTCAGGCATAGGTGGAACAACATTTTTAAGGGCTTGGAACTTCCAGTAGGATTTAGAGTATTTCTAGGGGAAGAATTGGGTGGGAGGGGGGAGGGGCAGACTTTCTTTTTAATGGCGATTATTTTTCTGATTGCTTTTGAAATATGAAACATCTATGGTTTAACACGTGTCCTGTGATTCTCAGTGGAAAAAGCATGCAAAAGTAGTGATAGTATAGGCGACAGAAAGATGGGTTATATGATTTCAGTCTTTTCGTGGGCTTATCTTTGTGCCGTCCACAAAAGGAGACGCCTAACGGCCTCTCCCATTAATTATGAGATCTTTTGGCTACATACATTAAACTAGCGTTTTGATGAGAGTCTGTAGAGCAATATTCAGGGTTTGTACACCGGACAACAGCAGAGTGGTATATGAGTGAATCGACAATGTTGTCAGCCGTCAGACGCTGGTCCCATTTTTACTGGTATGCAACAAAAATGATGTTTATGGATTTATACGATATATGTACAGCATACAAAAATGACATCCAGTTTATCTCATAATCTATTGTTTTCTGAGATATATCACCTATTTCGTATAGGTGGTGTCTGAATGTTGACACTCATATAATACAGTTGGACGGTAGAGCGAGAAATCAAGACGAGAAAAGAGGGAATGGCCACCTGTAAACACACTCCAGGTTCAAAGAACATCATGCACGAAAAGCTGAGTGTGCCCACTAAAGTTTTGTTTCCATCACTCCGTGCAGATTTGGCGTTAATGAAGCAGTTTTTCAAAGCACTAGATAAGTCAGAAAACTGCTTCAGATAACTTTAGGAGTAAATTTTTAAAACAAACTTACGAAAAAGCAAAAGAAGGCATCTTTATTTGGCCGTAAATCTAAAAGTTGACACAGGATGAGCAGTTTGAAGGAACGATGCACACAACATAAAGGATCTTGCACTGCATTCAAGAGCTTAATCCAAAACTTTTTTTGATAATCATAAAGATTCCAACTACAAAGACGTAGTCAATGAAATGCTCAACAGTTATGAAAAAAAGATTTTCTTTACTTGCCTTTGAACTATTTTCTTTAAAACCTAGCTGGTGTAAGCGAAGAACATGGGTAAGTTCCCACCAAGACATCCATATTATAATAAAAAGATATCAAGGAAGGTGGGATGTGAGCGTGATGGCTGATCCATGAAACGAGAAAGCTTAAAATGGAAGCGCAAGGAGCTGGCGAGGATAGGATTTTCTCCATATAACGAATGATACTTGAGTATATATCAGTTATCAGAGGGTTTCTTATGTTTTTACTGTATTTTTATTTCAAAAGGATTGTTTTGGGCAATAAGTATCAATATTCTATGATTTTGTGTTGTGTTCTCAGAAACTTAGCTGTTCATTAATACTGTGCGCATACCTTACTTAATGTTAGGAACACGGAACGTGATAGAAAATGATTCTCCATTTTAAGTCAGCAGAGCCACATTGTATGAGAGCACGTAAGAAAGGGGAATACCTTACTTAATGTTAGGAACACGGAACGTGATAGAAAATGATTCTCCATTTTAAGTCAGCAGAGCCACATTGTATCAGAGCACGTAAGAAAGGGGAATATGTCATTTGTCACAAAATGCTAACCACCGACTTAGCAAAGTTCGGTGCTCGATGCCCGAGCAAATTACTTTCGAGACGCTTCTCCGTGTCCCTCCTGTACGTGTGGGAGTTGACGTCTGTTGACAAGAGCAACACTAGTAGCTCTCTTTACCCTCTGTCTGTGTGGTTGATGTAGAGTGTATTTCACCAGAAAACGTGCTTCCGCAAACTGATAGAATAAGATTCTTCCTTTTGTGTAAGAAAATTAGTTAGAATGATTATGGAAATATATGAATCTATTATCTATTTTTTTTAATTTTCCAAAAGAAGGAACAGAGAAGGGGGCCAGGTGAGGATATTCCTTCAAAGGCCCAGTCCTCTGTTCTTAATGCTGCCTCGCTAACGCGGGAAATGGCGAATAGTATGAAATTATTATTATTATTATTATTATAATTATTATTATTATTATTATTATTATTATTATTATTATTATTATTATTATTATTATTACTATTATTATTGTTTATTGTATATCGTGTAGTTCAAGGAGTGGAAAAGCGACTGGAACCCATTCCCGTCGGTTAGTCCGTTTCCACATAAAAGAGGCAGATGTAGATTGTGTGGAGGGAACGAGGAGAAATGGGAGACCAAATTAGAGGTGGAAAGATGGAGTGAAAAAGATTTTGAGTGATCGGGGCCTGAACATGCAGGAGGATGAAAGGTGTTCAAGGAATAGAGTGAATTGGAACGATGTGGTATACCAAGGTCGACGTGCTGTTAATGGATTGAACCAGGGCATGTGAAGCGTCTGGGGTAAACCATGGAAAGTTCTGTGGAGCCTGGATGTGGAAAGGGAGATGTGGTTTCGGTGCATTATTACATGACACCTAGAGACTGAGTGTGAACGAATGTGGCCTTTGTTGTCTTTTCCTAACGCTACCTCGCACACATGCGGGGGGAGGGGGTTGTTATTTCATGTGTGGCGAGGTGGCGATGGGAATGAATAAAGGCAGACTGAATTTATGTACACGTGTATATATGTATATGTCTGTGTGTGTATATATATGTATACTTTGAGATGTATAGGTATGTATATTTGCGTGTGTAGACGTGTATGTATATACATGTGTATGTGGGTGGGTTGGGCCATAATTCGTCTGTTTCCTTGCGCTACCTCGCTAACGCGGGAAATGGCGATAAAGCAAAATAGATAAAAATATAATATATATATATATATATATATATATATTATATTTTTATATATATATATATATATATATATATATATATATATATATATATATATATATATATATATATATATATATATATATATATTCTTTTTTTTAAACTATTCGCCATGTCCCGCGTTAGCAAGGTAGCGTTAAGAACAGGACTGGGCCTTTTTTGGAATATCTTCACCTGGCCCCCTCTGTTCCTTCTTTTGGAAAATTAAAAAAAAAAAAAACGAGAGGGGAGGATTTCCAGCCCCCCGCTCCCTCCCCTTTTAGTCGCCATCTACGACACGCAGGGAATACGTGGGAAGTATTCTTAATCCCCTATATATATATATATATATATATATATATATATATATATATATATATATATATATATATATATCTTTTTTTTTTTTTTTTTTTTTCATACTTTGTCACTGTCTCCCGCGTTTGCGAGGTAGCGCAAGGAAACAGACGAAAGAAATGGCCCCCCCCCCCCCCCATACACATGTACATACGTCCACACACGCAAATATACATACCTACACAGCCTTCCATGGTTTACCCCAGACGCTTCACATGCCTTGATTCAATCCACTGACAGCACGTCAACCCCTGTATACCACATCGCTCCAATTCACTCTATTCCTTGCCCTCCTTTCACCCTTCTGCATGTTCAGGCCCCGATCACACAAAATCTTTTTCACTCCATCTTTCCACCTCCAATTTGGTCTCCCTCTTCTCCTCGTTCCCTCCACCTCCGACACATATATCCTCTTGGTCAATCTTTCCTCACTCATTCTCTCCATGTGCCCAAACCATTTCAAAACACCCTCTTCTGCTCTCTCAACCACGCTCTTTTTATTTCCACACATCTCTCTTACCCTTACGTTACTTACTCGATCAAACCACCTCACACCACACATTGTCCTCAAACATCTCATTTCCAGCACCTCCATCCTCCTGCGCACATCTCTATCCATAGCCCACGCCTCGCAACCATACAACATTGTTGGAACCACTATTCCTTCAAACATACCCATTTTTGCTTTCCGAGATAATGTTCTCGACTTCCACACATTTTTCAAGGCTCCCAAAATTTTCGCCCCCTCCCCCACCCTATGATCCACTTCCGCTTCCATGGTTCCATCCGCTGACAGATCCACTCCCAGATATCTAAAACACTTCACTTCCTCCAGTTTTTCTCCATTCAAACTCACCTCCCAATTGACTTGACCCTCACCCCTACTGTACCTAATAACCTTGCTCTTATTCACATTTACTCTTAACTTTCTTCTTCCACACACTTTACCAAACTCAGTCACCAGCTTCTGCAGTTTCTCACATGAATCAGCCACCAGCGCTGTATCATCAGCGAACAACAACTGACTCAAGTGGAGGGAACAAGGAGAAGCGGGATACCAGATTAGAGGTGGAAGGATGGAGTGAAAAAGATTATTGAATGGGGACGAAAGGCGTGCAGGAATAGAGTGAATTGGAAAGATGTGGTATATCGTCGGCGACATGCCGTCATTGGACAAATCAGGGTATGTGAAACATCTAGGGTGAACCATGGAAAGGTCTGTGGGGCCTGGATGTGGATAGGGAGCTGTGGTTTCGGTATATTACACAGGACAGCTAGAGACTGAGTGTGAAGGAATGTGGCCTTTTCTGGCGCTACCTCACTGTCGCAGGGTGTAGCGATGCCGTTTCCTGTGGTTTGTTGTGGCGAGGAAGTATGGATATGCACAATGAAGGCGAGGAAGTATATGTGCAATAAAGGCGAGGAAGTATGGATGTGTACAATGAAGGCGAGGAAGTATGAATATGTGCAATAAAGGCGAGGAAGTATGGATATGTACAATGAAGGCGAGGAAGTATGAATATACACAATGAAGGCGAGGAAGTATATGTGCAATAAAGGCGAGGAAGTATGAATATGTGCAATAAAGGCGAGGAAGTATGGATATGTACAATAAAGGCGAGGAAGTATGGATATGTACAATAAAGGCGAGGAAGTATGGATATGTACAATAAAGGCGAGGAAGTATGAATGTGCAATAAAGGCGAGGAAGTATGGTTATGTACAATAAAGGCGAGTAAGTATGGATATGTACAATAAAGGCGAGGAAGTATGAATATGTTCAATCAAAGAGACAACCATCTTCCCTGATTTTGGTGAAAACTTAAGGGAAATGTTGAGCCAATCTACATACGTGACTGTAACACTTATGTACAATAGCAGGCCTGGTGCCCGTGAAACAAGTTGCCATCACGAATTACAGACGACATAGGAACAGTGAAATACAGATGTGGAACATGCTCGACTCCGGTTTACGCAAGCTTCGGTCGCCATACCGCCAACATGAACCAGTCTCGGGGGTAAATCATATTACGTAAAACTATCAAGTGATGACGTAACACGTGAATGTAGAATGCCACTCATGTCGACGTCTCGTCTGTAGACAACGTTCAGATTTATGATTGCCCAAATGATACGTCGTTCTAAATTAAGTATTGTTAAGCAGTCAGGTTTTCAAATCCTGAATAGTGATTGTGCTTGACTTTCAGAACATTATCCAAATGGGAACCCGAAATTTCTAACCGACCAACCACATGTTGTCACGAGTTGTCTCATAATGTTTCGATAGGTTTAACTAATCGGATAAAACAGAAAAGATGGTCGTGCCTTAGATTGTGCATATATATATATATATATATATATATATATATATATATATATATATATATATATATATATATGTATATATATATTATCCCTGGGGATAGGGGAGAAAGAATACTTCCCTCGTATTCCCTGCGTGTCGTAGAAGGCGACTAAAAGGGGAGAGAGCGTGGGGCTGGAAATCCTCCCCTCTCGTTTTTTTTTTTTTTAATTTTCCAAAAGAAGGAATAGAAAAGGGGGCCAGGTGAGGATATTCCCTCAAAGGCCCAGTCCTCTGTTCTTAACGCTACCTCGCTAAGGCGGGAGATGGCAATTAGTTTGAAAGGAAGATATTATATTTATTTATTATACTTTGTCGCTGTCTCCCGCGTTTGCGAGGTAGCGCAAGGAAACAGACTAAAGAAATGGCCCAACCCCCCCCTCCATACACATGTATATACATACGTCCACACACGCAAATATACATACCTACACAGCTTTCCATGGTTTACCCCAGACGCTTCACATGCCTTGATTCAATCCACTGACAGCACGTCAACCCCGGTATACCACATCGCTCCAATTCACTCTATTCCTTGCCCTCCTTTCACCCTCCTGCATGTTCAGGCCCCGATCACACAAAATCTTTTTCACTCCATCTTTCCACCTCCAATTCGGTCTCCCTCTTCTCCTCGTTCCCTCCACCTCCGACACATATATCCTCTTGGTCAATCTTTCCTCACTCATTCTCTCCATGTGCCCAAACCACTTCAAAACACCCTCTTCTGCTCTTTCAACCACGCTCTTTTTATTTCCACACATCTCTCTTACCCTTACGTTACTCACTCGATCAAACCACCTCACACCACACATTGTCCTCAAACATCTCATTTCCAGCACATCCATCCTCCTGCGCACCACTCTATCCATAGCCCACGCCTTGCAACCATACAACATTGTTGGAACCACTATTCCTTCAAACATACCCATTTTTGCTTTCCGAGATAATGTTCTCGACTTCCACACATTCTTCAAGGCCCCCAGAATTTTCGCCCCCTCCCCCACCCTATGATCCACTTCCGCTTCCATGGTTCCATCCGCTGCCAGATCCACTCCCAGATATCTAAAACACTTCACTTCCTCCAGTTTTTCTCCATTCAAACTCACCTCCCAATTGACTTGACCCTCAACCCTACTGTACCTAATAACCTTGCTCTTATTCACATTTACTCTTAACTTTCTTCTTCCACACACTTTACCAAACTCAGTCACCAGCTTCTGCAGTTTCTCACATGAATCAGCCACCAGCGCTGTATCATCAGCGAACAACAACTGACTCACTTCCCAAGCTCTCTCATCCCCAACAGACTTCATACTTGCCCCTCTTTCCAAAACTCTTGCATTTACCTCCCTAACAACCCCATCCATAAATAAATTAAACAACCATGGAGACATCACACACCCCTGCCGCAAACCTACATTCACTGAGAACCAATCACTTTCCTCTCTTCCTACACGTACACATGCCTTACATCCTCGATAAAAACTTTTCACTGCTTCTAACAACTTTCCTCCCACACCATATATTCTTAATACCTTCCACAGAGCATCTCTATCAACTCTATCATATGCCTTCTCCAGATCCATAAATGCTACATACAAATCCATTTGCTTTTCTAAGTATTTCTCACATACATTCTTCAAAGCAAACACCTGATCCACACATCCTCTACCACTTCTGAAACCACACTGCTCTTCCCCAATCTGATGCTCTGTACATGCCTTCACCCTCTCAATCAATACCCTCCCATATAATTTACCAGGAATACTCAGCAAACTTATACCTCTGTAATTTGAGCACTCACTCTTATCCCTTTGCCTTTGTACAATGGCACTATGCACGCATTTCGCCAATCCTCAGGCACCTCACCATGAGTCATACATACATTAAATAACCTTTCCAACCAGTCAACAATACAGTCACCCCCTTTTTTAATAAATTCCACTGCAATACCATCCAAACCTGCTGCCTTGCCGGCTTTCATCTTCCGCAAAGCTTTCACTACCTCTTCTCTGTTTACCAAATCATTTTCCCTAACCCTCTCATTTTGCACACCACCTCGACCAAAACACCCTATATCTGCCACTCTATCATCAAATACATTCAACAAACCTTCGAAATACTCACTCCATCTCCTTCTCACATCACCACTACTTGTTATCACCTCCCCATTTGCGCCCTTCACTGAAGTTCCCATTTGCTCCCTTGTCTTACGCACTTTATTTACCTCCTTCCAGAACATCTTTTTATTCTCCCTAAAATTTAATGATACTCTCTCACCCCAACTCTCATTTGCCCTTTTTTTCACCTCTTGCACCTTTCTCTTGACCTCCTGTCTCTTTCTTTTATACATCTCCCACTCAGTTGCATTTTTTCCCTGCAAAAATCGTCCAAATGCCTCTCTCTTCTCTTCCACTAATACTCTTACTTCTTCATCCCACCACTCACTACCCTTTCTAATCAACCCACCTCCCACTCTTCTCATGCCACAAGCATCTTTTGCGCAATCCATCACTGATTCCCTAAATACATCCCATTCCTCCCCCACTCCCCTTACTTCCATTGTTCTCACCTTTTTCCATTCTGTACTCAGTCTCTCCTGGTACTTCCTCACACAGGTCTCCTTCCCAAGCTCACTTACTCTCACCACCCTTTTCACCCCAACATTCACTCTTCTTTTCTGAAAACCCATACAAATCTTCACCTTAGCCTCCACAAGATAATGATCAGACATCCCTCCAGTTGCACCTCTCAGCACATTAACATCCAAAAGTCTTTCTTTCGCACGCCTGTCAATTAACACGTAATCCAATAACGCTCTCTAGCCATCTCTCCTACTTACATAAGTATACTTATGTATATCTCGCTTTTTAAACCAGGTATTCCCAATCATCAGTCCTTTTTCAGCACATAAATCTACAAGCTCTTCACCATTTCCATTTACAACACTGAACACCCCATGTATACCAATTATTCCCTCAACTGCCACATTACTCACCTTTGCATTCAAATCACCCATCACTATAAATATATAGAAGCGGAAGTGGATCATAGGGTGGGGGAGGGGGCGAAAATTTTGGGAGCCTTGAAAAATGTGTGGAAGTCGAGAACATTATCTCGGAAAGCAAAAATGGGTATGTTTGAAGGAATAGTGGTTCCAACAATGTTGTATGGTTGCGAGGCGTGGGCTATGGATAGAGATGTGCGCAGGAGGATGGATGTGCTGGAAATGAGATGTTTGAGGACAATGTGTGGTGTGAGGTGGTTTGAGCGAGTAAGTAACGTAAGGGTAAGAGAGATGTGTGGAAATAAAAAGAGCGTGGTTGAGAGAGCAGAAGAGGGTGTTTTGAAATGGTTTGGGCACATGGAGAGAATGAGTGAGGAAAGATTGACCAAGAGGATATATGTGTCGGAGGTGGAGGGAACGAGGAGAAGAGGGAGACCAAATTGGAGGTGGAAAGATGGAGTGAAAAAGATTTTGTGTGATCGGGGCCTGAACATGCAGGAGGGTGAAAGGAGGGCAAGGAATAGAGTGAATTGGAGCGATGTGGTATACAGGGGTTGACGTGCTGTCAGTGGATTGAATCAAGGCATGTGAAGCGTCTGGGGTAAACCATGGAAAGCTGTGTAGGTATGTATATTTGCGTGTGTGGACGTATGTATATACATGTGTATGGGGGTGGGTTGGGCCATTTCTTTCGTCTGTTTCCTTGCGCTACCTCGCAAACGCGGGAGACAGCGACAAAGCAAATATATATATAAATATATATATATATATATATATATATATATATATATATATATATATATATATATGTATATATATAGGGGAGAAAGAATACTTCCCAAGTATTCCCCGCGTGTAGTAGAAGGCGACTAAAGGGGACGGGAGCGGGGGGGGCTAAAACCCCTTCCTCCTTGTATTTTAACTTTGTTAAAGGGGAAACAGAAGAAGGAGTCATGCGGGGAGTGCTCATCCTCATAGAAGGCTCAGATTGGGGTGTCTAAATATGTGTGGATATAAAAACCAAGACGAGAAAAAAGGAGAGAGAGGTAGTATGTTTGAGTAAAGGAACCTTGATGTTTTGGCTCTGAGTGAAACCAAGCTCAAGGGTAAAGGGGAAGAGTGGTTTGGGAATGTCTTGGGAGTAAAGTCAGAGGTTGGTGAGGGAGCAAGAGCAAAGGAAGGAGTAGCACTCCTCCTGAAGCAAGAGTTGTGGGAGTATGTGATAGAGAGTAAGAAAGTAAACTAGATTGGTATGGGTAAAACTGAAAGTGGAAGGATAGCGATGGTTGATTATTGGCGCCTATACACCTGGTCATGAAAAGAAAGATCATAAGGCAAGTGTTGTAGGAGCAGCTTGAGTGAACGTGTTAGCTTCTTTGATGCACGAGACCGGGTTATAGTGATGGGTGATTTGAATGCAAAGGTGGGTAATGTGGCAGTTGAAGGTATAATTGGTGTACATGAGGTGTTCAGTTGTAAATGAAAATGGTGAATAGCTTGTGGATTTGTGTGCTGAAATAGAGCTGGTGATTGGGAAATCCTGGTTTAAAAAGAGAGATATCCATAAGTATACGTATGCAAGTTGGAGAGATGGCCAGAGAGCGTTATTGGATTACGTGTTAGTTGATAGGCGTGTAAAAGAGGGACCTTTGGATGTTGATATGCTGGGAGGGGCAGCTGGAGGGATGTCTGACCACTATCGTGAGGCGAAAGTGAAGATTTGTAGAGGTTTTCAGGAAAGAAGGGTGAATGTTGGGGAGAATAGAGTGGTGAGAGTAAGTGAACTTGAAAAAGAGACTTGTGTGAGGAAGTACCAGGAGAGAATGCGCGAAAGATGCATGTGGCAGATTAGAAAGGGTAGTGAGTGGTGGATTGAAGAAATAAGATTGTTAGTAAAAGAGAAGAAAGTGGTGTTTGGACGATTTTTGCAGGGAAGTAGTGCAAATGACTGGGAGATATATAAAAGAAATTGCAGGTCAAGAGAAGGGTGCAAGATGTGAAAAAGAAGGCAAATGAGAGTTGGGGGTAAGAGTATCATTAAATCTTAGGGAAATAAAAAGATGTTTTGGAAGGAGATAAATAAAGTGCGTAAGACAAGAGAACAAATGGGGAACATCGGTGAAGAGGGCAAATGGGAAGGTAATAACAAGTAGTGATGAAGTGAGGAGATGCAGTGAATATTTTGAAGGTTTGTAGAATGTGTTTGATAGAGTGGCAGATACAGGGTGTTTTGGTCGGGGTGGTGTGCGAAGTCAGAGGGTCAGAGAGAATGGTTTGGTGAACAGAGAAGAGGTAGTGAAAGCTTTGAGGAAGATAAAAGCCGGCAAGGCGGTGTGTTTGGATGGTATTGCAGTGCAATTTATTAAAAAAGGGGTGACTGTGTTGTTGATTAAATGGTAAGGATATTCAGTGTATGGATTATGGTGAAGTACCTGAGGATTGGCGGAATGCATGCAGTGCCATTGTACAAAGTCAAAGGGGATAAAGGTGAGTTTAAATTACGAGACCTAAGTTTGTTGCATATTCCTGGGAAATTATATGGAACGGTATTGATTGAGAGGGTTAAGGCATGTACAGAGCATCAGATTAGGGAAGAGCAGTGTGGTTTCAGAAGTGGTAGAGGATGTTTGGATCAGGTGTTTGCTTTGAAGAATGTATGTGAGAAATACTGAGAAAAACAGATGGACGTGTATGTAGCATTTATGGATCTGGAGAAGGCATATGATAGGGTTGATAGAGATGCTTTGTGGAAGGTATTAAGAGTATATGGTTTGGGAGGTAAGTTGCTAGAGGCAGTGAAAATTCTGACCAAGGATGTAAGGCATGTGTACGAGTAGGAAGAAAGGAAAATGATTGGTTCCCAGTGAATGTCGGTTTGCGGCGGGGGTGCTTGATGTCTCCATGGTTTAATTTGTTTATGGATGGGGTTGTTAGGGAGGTGAATGCAAGAGTTTTGGAAAAAGGGGCAAGTATGCAGTCTGTTGTGGATGAGAGGGCTTGGGAAGTGAATCAGTGTTGTTCGCTGATGATACAGCGCTGGTGGCTGATTCGGGTGAGAAACTGCAGAAGTTGGTGACTGAGTTTGGTAAAGTGTGTGAAAGAAGAAAGCTGAGAGTAAATGTGAATAAGAACAAGGTTATTAGGTACAGTAGGGTTGAGGGTCAAGCCAATTGGGAGGTAAATTTGAATGGAGAAAAACTGGAGGAAGTGAAGTGTTTTAGATATCTGGGAGTGGGTTTAGCAGCGGATGGAACTGTGCAAGCAGAAGTGAGTCTCAGGGTTGAGGAGGGAGCGAAGGTTCTGGGAGCGTTGAAGAATGTGTGGAAGGCGTGGACGTTATTTCGGAGAGCAAAAATGGGTATGTTTGAAGGAATAGTGGTTCCAACTATGTTATATGGTTGCGAGGCATGGGCTATTCCTTGCACGCCATTCACCTTCCTGTATGTTCAAGCCCCGATCGCTCAAAATCTTTTTCACTCCATCCTTCCACCTCCAATTTGTTCTCCCGCTTCTCCTTGTTCCCTTAACTTCTGACACTTATATCCTCTTCGTCAATATCTCCTCACTCATTCTCTCCATATATCCAAACCTTTTCAACACACCCTCTTTTGCTCTTTCAACCACACTCTTTTATTTCCACACATCTCTCTTACCCTTGCATTACTTACCCGATCAAACCACCTCACACCACATATTGTCCTATAACATTGTTGGAACTACTATTCCATCAAATATACCCATTTTTGCTCCTTTTTATTATATCTTGTAAAGTTGAGTTTTATAGGAGAAATTTTGTCTTGCTATAACATGATCACAGATACAGAGAAATTAACTCAATGAAATTACCGTGTGTAGTAAGTCCACAGTACGTAGATGGCTTGTAATTGAGTGAAATGGAGTTATGTACGGAATGTACTTTTGTTTCCTGAGGCACTATTTCCAGAATCATTATCATCAAACACTATACACGAAGATGATACTGAAAATCTAGGACAGTAGATGTCCTCAGGAATGGTGTGAGATGGGGTGCAGAGTGGTACTGTAGTGAAGATGTGTAGAGCTAAACACAAAACCTACATTATGGTCTCACTCTGTCTCTGTGTCACAGACATACGACTGTTTCTGTTACTTGCTTCGTAAACATTCCCGAGAAATAACAACAGAAGTAACCTGACGAAATGCATTCTCCTCCCAGAGTGGCGGTAACGTCAACAAACAGTCGCACCACCACCAGCTGACGCCTCGGCTTATAAATTGCCCCAGAAGACAGAGAAACATACAATTGTATCTCGTTTTTACTTCGAAGGGAAAACGTGATATAAGTTATCATCACATGGCTATGACTTTCGATACAGTCTTGGCCTCGAATATAAATATATGGCGCTTGTAGTTATCGAGACTAGGCTTTATTCACACTGTCGTAACGGTCACAGTCCTGTCAAGAAATGACCTCGTCCTGGTCATGGTATTATAATTTTCTCCAACCTCGTTTTTTCACGAATTAGATTGATGATATACTAAGACCAAGCGATAAAATTGTTTGAATCATTTGTGGAAGCTACGTTTCCATAAGTAAATATAAGTAGAAACATATGTTCATTAACATGTTTTTAAATAGTCGTACCCTTCTCATAATCCATGTTGTATATAAAGAAATTTCGTCTCCTTTCGGCCACTGCTCACTGAGCAGAACGCTGTAATATATTCACACTCACGGTCGGCCACGGGAAGAAACGCTCTAGTTTGCATATCTTTCCACGGATCGCCTCTTGAACGTGAACTGGACCTGGACTTGAATGTGATAACTGTTGTGTACACTCCCAGAGACATGTATTATATGACTAGACCGTGAATGTAACGTGCCTGGCCTGTGACCGTCACTGCAGTGCGGAAAAAGCCGTAACGAGACGTCAGCGAACATAACACATGTGAACGCTGTGGTACTCTCCATGAATAGCACGACCTCCCACATCCATCCTGATATACCCTCGAAATAATTGTACGAGAACAATGGTTTCGAACATCACAAGCTGAATTACCATTCTGATGGATGATAAAGCCGCGATCAACTACTGGATTGTGATATTTCCACTGGAAATGAAAGCTGAAGTTAAGCAGTTACTGAAACTGCAAGTTGAATGTGAGATACGAATAGTATGAACTGGACTAGAAATTGTGACGGTGGACATCACTCCTTATTGAAGACAAGGGACGTGGAAGGACAACGGGGCATATTGACAGGCCGCGCAGCCCATATGTGAGGCTGTTAATATAGTTGTGAGGTCACTTTTTTAGGCTTGACACTTCGCTGCTTCCTGAGGCCTGCACCATCTGCTTGCCTGATGGCTTGGCTGTACTTAGCATTGGTGCCAGCTATGCAGTATGACAGTTCGCTGGTATAAATGCTTTACTTTTGGCCTTCTAAAAAGCTGGTTTTATGGGCTGTGAGTTCTTTTTATTGAGGTACAGTTCCTGAGGTATTTGATTTTTACTCCGCGACGGGAATGGATGAAGGCAGCAAGTATATATATATATATATATATATATATATATATATATATATATATATATATATATATATGTATGTATTCCTATGAGTCCACGGGGAAAATGAAACACGATAAGTTCCCAAGTGCACTTTCGTGTAATAATCACATCATCAGGGGAGACACAAGAGAGAAATATAAGTCAGTTGATATACATCGAAGAGACGAAGCTAGAACGCCATTTGGTAAATGAATAAAGTGCAAATGAACGCGCACCTTCATAGAACGTACAAACCTCCAACAGCCACGATCGACCCAGGACCCCTGTGCCACAGGGGTCCCGGGTTCGATCCTTGCTGTTGGAGGTTTGTATGTTATATATATATATATATATATATATATATATATATATATATATATATATATATATATATCACATGATGATCACACTAGTCCGTGATGATAGTTATGAAGGTGAAATCGCACATCATTAGGAGTCCATATGATTTTATTTAACAAGTAACTATTCCATACATGTGGCATGACATGTTTCGTGGAGACACCACACCTCATCAGGAGGCAGTACTTAACAAAGTTATATAAATCCCAACAACACAACGGAGGGCAGCTAGACGGCGGCAGTCCGTTGTGATGTTGGGATTTAAATAACTTTAAGTACTGGCACGTGATGAGGTGGATTGTCTCCACGAAATATGTCGTGCCACATATATAGAAAAATTACATGATAAAAATAATTAGATGAACTCCTACTGAAGTGCGATTTCACCGCACCCGCACGCACGCGCGCACACACACACACACACACACACACACATTTTTTTTTTTTTTTTTTGCTTTGTCGCTGTCTCCCGCGTTTGCGAGGTAGCGCAAGGAAACACACGAAAGAAATGGCCCAACCCACCCCCATACACATGCGTCCACACACACAAATATACATACTTACACAGCTATCTATGGTTTATCCCAGACGCTACACATGCCCTGATTCAATCCCCTGACAGCACGTCAACCCCGGTATACCACATCGATCCAATTCACTCTATTCCTTGCCCTCCTTTCACCCTCCTGCATGTTCAGGCCCCGATCACAAAATCTTTTTCACTCCATCTTTCCACCTCCAATTTGGTCTCCCACTTCTCCTCGTTCCCTCCACCTCCGACACATATATCCTCTTGGTCGATCTTTCCTCACTCATCCTCTCCATGTGCCCAAACCATTTCAAAACACCCTCTTCTGCTCTCTCAACCACGCTCTTTTTATTTCCACACATCTCTCTTACCCTTACGTTACTTACTCGATCAAACCACCTCACACCACACATTGTCCTCAAACATCTCATTTCCAGCACATCCATCCTCCTGCGCACAACTCTATCCATAGCCCACGCCTCGCAACCATACAGCATTGTTGGAACCACTATTCCTTCAAACATACCCATTTTTGCTTTCCGAGATAATGTTCTCGACTTCCACACATTTTTCAAGGCTCCCAGAACTTTCGCCCCCACCCCCACCCTATGATCCACTTCCGCTTCCATGGTTCCATCCGCTGCCAGATTCACTCCCAGATATCTAAAACACTTTACTTCCTCCAGTTTTTCTCCATTCAAACTTACCTCCCAATTGACTTGACCCTCAACCCTAATGTACCTAATAACCTTGCTCTTATTCACATTTACTCTTAACTTTCCTCTTTCACACACTTTACCAAACTCAGTCACCAGCTTCTGCAGTTTCTCACATGAATCAGCTACCAGCGCCCTATCATCAGCGAACAACAACTGACTCACTTCCCAAGCTCTCTCATCCCCAACAGACTTCATACTTGCCCCTCTTTCCAAAACTCTTGCATTCACCTCCCTAACAACCCCATCCATAAACAAATTAAACAACCATGGAGACATCACACACCCGTGCCGCAAACCTACATTCACTGAGAACCAATCACTTTCCTCTCTTCCTACACGTCCACATGCCTTACATACTCGATAAAAACTTTTCAGTGCTTCTAACAACTTTCCTCCCACACCATATATTCTTAATACCTTCCACAGAGCATCTCTATCAACTCTATCATATGCCTTCTCCAGATCCATAAATGCTACATACAAATCCATTTGCTTTTCTAAGTATTTCTCACATACATTCTTCAAAGCAAACACCTGATCCACACATCCTCTACCACTTCTGAAACCACACTGCTCTTCCCCAATCTGATGCTCTGTACATGCCTTCACCCTCTCAATCAATACCCTCCCATATAATTTACCAGGAATACTCAACAAACTTATACCTCTGTAATTTGAGCACTCACTCTTATCCCCTTTGCCTTTGTACAATGGCACTATGCACGCATTCCGCCAATCCTCAGGCACCTCACCATGAGTCATACATACATTAAATAACCTTACCAACCAGTCAATAATACAGTCACCCCCTTTTTTACTAAATTCCACTGCAATACCATCCGAACCTGCTGCCTATATATATATATATATATATATATATATATATATATATATATATATATATATATATATATATATGTATGGGTTTTCAGAAAAGAAGAGTGAATGTTGGGGTGAAGAGGGTGGTGAGAGTAAGTGAGCTTGGGAAGGAGACCTGTGTGAGGAAGTACCAGGAGAGACTGAGTACAGAATGGAAAAAGGTGAGAACAATGGAAGTAAGGGGAGTGGGGGAGGAATGGGATGTATTTAGGGAATCAGTGATGGATTGCGCAAAAGATGCTTGTGGCATGAGAAGAGTGGGAGGTGGGTTGATTAGAAAGGGTAGTGAGTGGTGGGATGAAGAAGTAAGAGTATTAGTGAAAGAGAAGAGAGAGGCATTTGGACGATTTTTGCAGGGAAAAAATGCAATTGAGTGGGAGATGTATAAAAAAAAGAGACAGGAGGTCAAGAGAAAGGTGCAAGAGGTGAAAAAGAGGGCAAATGAAAGTTGGGGTGAGAGAGTATCATTAAATTTTAGAGAGAATAAAAAGATGTTCTGGAAGGAGGTAAATAAAGTGCGTAAGACAAGGGAGCAAATGGGAACTTCAGTGAAGGGCGCAAATGGGGTGGTGATAACAAGTAGTGGTGATGTGAGAAGGAGATGGAGTGAGTATTTTGAAGGTTTGTTGAATGTGTTTGATGATAGAGTGGCAGATATAGGGTGTTTTGGTCGAGGTGGTGTGCAAAGTGAGAGGGTTAGGGAAATGATTTGGTAAACAGAGAAGAGGTAGTGAAAGCTTTGTGGAAGATGAAAGCCGGCAAGGCAGCAGGTTTGGATGGTATTGCAGTGGAATTTATTAAAAAAGGGGGTGACTGTATTGTTGACTGGTTGGTAAGGTTATTTAATGTATGTATGACTCATGGTGAGGTGCCTGAGGATTGGCGGAATGCGTGCATAGTGCCATTGTACAAAGGCAAAGGGGATAAGAGTGAGTGCTCAAATTACAGAGGTATAAGTTTGTTGAGTATTCCTGGTAAATTATATGGGAGGGTATTGATTGAGAGGGTGAAGGCATGTACAGAGCATCAGATTGGGGAAGAGCAGTGTGGTTTCAGAAGTGGTAGAGGATGTGTGGATCAGGTGTTTGCTTTGAAGAATGTATGTGAGAAATACTTAGAAAAGCAAATGGATTTGTATGTAGCATTTATGGATCTGGAGAAGGCATATGATAGAGTTGATAGAGATGCTCTGTGGAAGGTATTAAGAATATATGGTGTGGGAGGAAAGTTGTTAGAAGCAGTGAAAAGTTTTTATCGAGGATGTAAGGCATGTGTACGTGTAGGAAGAGAGGAAAGTGATTGGTTCTCAGTGAATGTAGGTTTGCGGCAGGGGTGTGTGATGTCTCCATGGTTGTTTAATTTGTTTATGGATGGGGTTGTTAGGGAGGTAAATGCAAGAGTTTTGGAAAGAGGGGCAAGTATGAAGTCTGTTGGGGATGAGAGAGCTTGGGAATTGAGTCAGTTGTTGTTCGCTGATGATACAGCGCTGGTGGCTGATTCATGTGAGAAACTGCAGAAGCTGGTGACTGAGTTTGGTAAAGTGTGTGGAAGAAGAAAGTTAAGAGTAAATGTGAATAAGAGCAAGGTTATTAGGTACAGTAGGGTTGAGGGTCAAGTCAATTGGGAGGTAAGTTTGAATGGAGAAAAACTGGAGGAAGTGAAGTGTTTTAGATATCTGGGAGTGGATCTGGCAGCGGATGGAACCATGGAAGCGGAAGTGGATCATAGGGTGGGGGAGGGGGCGAAAATTCTGGGGGCCTTGAAGAATGTGTGGAAGTCGAGAACATTATCTCGGAAAGCAAAAATGGGTATGTTTGAAGGAATAGTGGTTCGAACAATGTTGTATGGTTGCGAGGCGTGGGCTATGGATAGAGTTGTGCGCAGGAGGATGGATGTGCTGGAAATGAGATGTTTGAGGACAATGTGTGGTGTGAGGTGGTTTGATCGAGTGAGTAACGTAAGGGTAAGAGAGATGTGTGGAAATAAAAAGAGCGTGGTTGAGAGAGCAGAAGAGGGTGTTTTGAAGTGGTTTGGGCACATGGAGAGAATGAGTGAGGAAAGATTGACCAAGAGGATATATGTGTCGGAGGTGGAGGGAACGAGGAGAAGAGGGAGACCAAATTGGAGGTGGAAAGATGGAGTGAAAAAGATTTTGTGTGATCGGGGCCTGAACATGCAGGAGGGTGAAAGGAGGGCAAGGAATAGAGTGAATTGGAGCGATGTGGTATACCGGGGTTGACGTGCTGTCAGTGGATTGAATCAAGGCATGTGAAGCGTCTGGGGTAAACCATGGAAAGCTGTGTAGGTATGTATATTTGTGTGTGTGGACGTATGTATATACATGTGTATGGGGGGGGGGGGGGGGCATTTCTTTCCTCTGTTTCCTTGCACTACCTCGCAAGCGCGGGAGACAGCGACAAAGTATAATAAATAAATAAATATAAAATATATATATATATATATATATATATATATATATATATATATATATATATATATATATATATATATATATTATCCCTAGGGATAGGGGATTAAGAATACTTCCCACGTATTCCCTGCGTGTCGTAGAAGGCGACTAAAAGGGGAGGGAGCGGGGGGCTGGAAATCCTCCCCTCTCGTTTTTTTTTTTTTTTTTTTTTTCCAAAAGAAGGAACAGAGAATTGGGCCAGGTGAGGGTATTCCCTCAAAGGCCCAGTCCTCTGTTCTTAACGCTACCTCGCTAATGCGGGAAATGGCGAATAGTTTGAAAGAAAAAGAAAGAATATATATATATATATATATATATATAGGGCATGTGAAGCGTCTGGGGTAAACCATTGAAAGCTGTGTAGGTATGTATATTTGCGTGTGTGGACGTATGTATATACGTGTATGGGGGGGGGGGGGGTTGGTCCATTTCTTTCGTCTGTTTCCTTTCCACTATATATATATATATATATATAGTGGATGGTAGTGCATTCGAATTTATTAGGGAAATGGAGTGATTGTGTTGTTGATTGGTTGTTGAGGATATTGAATGTATGTATAGATCATGGTGAAGTGCCTGAGGATTGGAGAAATGCATGCATAGTATCATTGTATAAAGGCAAAGGGGATAAAGGTGAGAGGTCAAACTACAGAGGCTTGAGTATGTTAAGTATACCTGGTAAATTGCAAGGGAGGGTATTTTAAAAGGGTGAAGGCATGTACAGAACAGATCGGGGAGAAGCAGTGTGGTTTCATATGTAATGAAGGATGTATGGATCAGGTGTTTGCTTTGAAGAATATATGTGAGAAATACTTACAAAAACAGATGGATTTGTATGTGGCATTTATGGATCTAGAGCAAGAATATGATAGGGTTGATAGAGATGTTTTGTGGAAGGTATTAGGAATATGTAGTGTGGGAAGTAAGTTGCTAATGGCAGTGAGATTTAATCAAGGGTGTAAAGGCGTGTATACGACTAGGAAGAGAGGGGAGTGAATGGTTCCTAGTGAAGGTCGGTCTTTACTAGGTTTGTATGATGTCACCATGATTTGTTTATGGATGGGGTGGTGAGGGAGGTAAATGCAAGAGTCTTGGAGAGAGGGGCGAGTATGGAGTCTGCTGGGGATGAGGCCTGGGAAGTGAGTCAGTTGTTGTTCGCCGATGATACAGCACTGGTGGCTGATTCGAATGAGAAACTGTAGAAGTTGGTGACGTGAGTTTGGAATAATGTGCGAAAGGAGAAAGTTGAGTAAATGTGAATAGAAGCGAGGTTATTAGGTTTAGCAGGGTTAAGGGACAAGTTAGTTGGGATGGGATTAAGTCTGAATGGAGAAAAATTGCAGGAAGTGAAGTGTTCTAGATACCTGGAAGTGGATTTGGCAGTGTATGGAACCATTTAAGCGGAAGTGAGTAATAGGGCGGGGGAGGGGGCGAAGGATCTAAGAGCGATGAAATAAAAATGTGTGGAGAGAGAAAGTTATCTCGTAGGGCAAAATGGGTATGTTTAAAGGAATAGTGGTTCCAACAATGTTATATGGTTGTGAGGCGTGGGCTATAGAAAGTATTGGGCGGAGGAAGGTGGATGTGCTGGAAATGAAATGTTTGAGGGCAATGTGGTGTGAGGTGGTTTGAGCAAGTAAGCAATGAAAGCGTTAGAGAAATGTGTGGAAATGAAATGAGTGTGGTTGAGAGAGCAGAAGAGGGTGTGTTGAAATAGTTTGGACATATGGAGAGGATTAGTGAGAAAGGTTGACAAAAGAAGATATATGTGTCAGAATTGTAGGGAACAAGGAGAACAGGGAAACCAAGTTGGAGATGGAAGGATTGTGTGAAAAGGATTTTGGTTGATGGGGCCTAAACATGCAGGAAGGTGAAAGGCGTGCAAGGAATAGAGTGAATTGGAAGGATGTGGTATACTGGGGTCAACGTGCCGTCAGGGGACTGAACCAGGTCATGTGAAATGTCCAGGGTAATCCATGGAAGGGTCTGTGGAGTCTGGATGTGGATAGGGAGCTATAGTTTCGATGCATTACACATGATAGGTAGAGACTGAGTGTGAACGAATATCGCATTTTTGTCTGTTTTCCTGGCGCTACCTCGCTCACGCAAAGGGCCGGGGGAGGGCGGGGTCGATCGGGTGCCGGGGGGAAGGGAAGAGAATGTATATCTTATCGTTTTTCCTTTCCTTCGTGCATATTGTGCAGTTTCCTGTGGGGTAGGGTGTAGCGTCGGAAATGGATGAAGGCAAGCAAATATGAATACGTACCTGTGTATATATGTATATGCATGTGTTTGTATATGTATGTATGCATGAAATTGTATGTGTACATGTAGGTTCGTATATGTATATACGTATGAGTGGATGAGTCTTTCTTCGTCTGTTTCCTGGAGGTACCTCGCTAATTCGGGATACCGATAAAGTACGATATATATATATATATATATATATATATATATATATATATATATATATATATATATATATATATATATATATATATGTAAATGGAAATGGTGAAGAGCTTGTAGATTTGTGCTGAAAAAGGACTGGTGATTGGGAATACCTGGTTTAAAAAGCGAGATATACATAAGTATACGTATGTTAGAAGGAGAGATGGCCAGAGAGCGTTATTGGATTACGTGTTAATTGATAGACGCACGAAAGAGAGACTTTTGGATGTTAATGTGCTGAGAGGTGCAACTGGAGGGATGTCTGATCATTATCTTGTTGAAGCGAAGGTGAAGATTTGTGGGGGTTTTCAGAAAAGAAGAGAGAATGTTGGGGTGAAGAGAGTGATGAGAGTAAGTAAGCTTGGGAAGGAGACTTGTGTGAGGAAGTACCAGGAGAGACTGAGTAGAGAATGGAAAAAGGTGAGAACAAAGGAGGTAAGGGGAGTGGGGGAGGAATGGGATGTATTTAGGGAATCAGTGATGGCTTGCGCAAAAGATGCTTGTGGCATGAGAAGCGTGGGAGGTGGGCAGATTAGAAAAGGTAGTGAGTGGTGGGATGAAGAAGTAAGATTATTAGTGAAAGAGAAGAGAGAGGCATTTCGACGAATTTTGCAGGGAAAAAATGCAAATGAGTGGGAGAGGTATAAAAAAAAGATCCAGGAGGTCAAGAGAAAGGTGCAAGAGGTGAAAAAGAGGGCAAATGAGAGTTGGGGTGAGAGAGTATCATTAAATTTCAGGGAGAATAAAAAGATGTTTTGGAAGGGGGTAAATAAAGTGCGTAAGACAAGGGAGCAAATGGGAACTTCAGTGATGGGGGCTAATGGGGAGATGATAACTAGTAGTGGTGATGTGAGAAGGAGATGGAGTGAGTATTTAAAAGGTTTGTTGAATGTGTTTGATGATAGAGTGGCAGATATAGGGTGTTTTGGTCGAGGTGGTGTGCAAAGTGAGAGGGTTAGGGAAAATGATTTGGTAAATAGAGAAGAGGTAGTAAAAGCTTTACGGAAGATGAAAGCCGGCAAGGCAGCAGGTTTGGATGGTATTGCAGTGGAATTTATTAAAAAAAGGGGTGACTGTATTGTTGACTGGTTTTTAAGGTTATTTAATGTATGTATGATTCATGGTGAGGTGCCTGAGGATTGGCGGAATGCGTGCATAGTGCCATTGTACAAAGGCAAAGGGGATAAGAGTGAGTGCTCAAATTACAGAGGTATAAGTTTGTTGAGTATTCCTGGTAAATTATATGGGAGGGTATTGATTGAGAGGGTGAAGGCATGTACAGAGCATCAGATTGTGGAAGAGCAGTGTGGTTTCAGAAGTGGTAGAAGATGTGTGGATCAGGTGTTTGCTTTGAAGAATGTATGTGAGAAATACTTAGAAAAACAAATGGATTTGTATGTAGCATTTATGGATCTGGAGAAGGCATATGATAGAATTGATAGAGATGCTCTGTGGAAGGTTTTAAGAATATATGGTGTGGGAGGCAAGTTGTTAGAAGCAGTGAAAAGTTTTTATCGAGTATGTAAGGCATGTGTACGTGTAGGAAGAGAGGAAGTGATTGGTTCTCAGTGAATGTAGGTTTGCGGCAGGGGTGTGTGATGTCTCCATGGTTGTTTAATTTGTTTATGGATGGGGTTGTTAGGGAGGTGAATGGAAGAGTTTTGGAAAGAGGGGCAAGTATGCACTCTGTTGTGGATGAGAGAGCTTGGGAAGTGAGTCAGTTGTTGTTCGCTGATGATACAGCGCTGGTGGCTGATTCATGTAAGAAACTGCAGAAGCTGGTGACTGATTTTGGTAAAGTGTGTGAAGAAGAAAGTTAAGAGTAAATGTGAATAAGAGCAAGGTTATTAGGTACAGTAGGGTTGAGGGTCAAGTCAATTGGGAGGTAAGTTTGAATGGAGAAAAACTGGAGGAAGTAAAGTGTTTTAGATATCTGGGAGTGGATCTGGCAGCGGATGGAACCATGGAAGCGGAAGTGAATCATAAGGTGGGGGAGGGGGCGAAAATTCTGGGAGCCTTGAAGAATGTGTGGAAGTCGAGAACATTATCTCGGAAAGCAAAAATGGGTATGTTTGAAGGAATAGAAGTTCCAACAATGTTGTATGGTTGCGAGGCGTGGGCTATGGGTAGAGTTGTGCGCAGCAGGGTGGATGTGCTGGAAATGAGATGTTTGAGGACAATATGTGGTGTGAGGTGGTTTGATCGAGTAAGTAATGTAAGGGTAAGAGAGATGTGTGGAAATAAAAAGAGTGTGGTTGAGAGAGCAGAAGAGGGTGTTTTGAAATGGTTTGGTCACATGGAGAGAATGAGTGAGGAAAGATTGACCAAGAGGATATATGTGTCGGAGGTGGAGGGAACGAGGAGAAGTGGGAGACCAAATTGGAGGTGGAAAGATGGAGTGAAAAAGATTTTGAATGATCGGGGCCTGAACATGCAGGAGGGTGAAAGGCGTGTAAGGAATAGAGTGAATTGGAACGATGTGGTATACCGGGGTCGACGTGCTGTCACTGGATTGAACCAGGGCATGTGAAGCGTCTGGGGTAAACCATGGAAAGTTTTGTGGGGCCTGGATGTGGAAAGGGAGCTGTGGTTTCTGTGCATTATTACATGACAGCTAGAGACTGAGTGTGAACGAATGGGGCCTTTGTTATCTTTTCCTAGCGATACCTCGCACACCTGAGGGGGGAGGGGGTTGTTATTCCATGTGTGGCGAGGTGACGATGGGAACAAATAGAGGCAGACAGTATGAATTATGTACATGTGTATATATGTATATGTCTGTGTGTGTATATATATGTGTACATTGAGATGCATAGGTATGTATATTTGCGTGTGTGGACGTGTATGTATATACATGTGTATGTGGGTGGGTTGGGCCATTCTTTCGTCTGTTTCCTTGCGCTACCTCGCAAACGCGGGAGACAGCGACAAAGCAAAATAAATATATATATATATATATATATATATATATATATATATAGCTGACATATTTCTTTCTTGTATCTCCCCTGATGATGTGATTATTGCACGAAAGTGCACTTGGGAACTTGTGTTTCATTTTCCCCGTGGACTCATAGGAATATATATATATATATATATATATATATATATATATATATATATATATATATATATATATATATATATATATATATTTTATATTTACTTATATATTCATTTTGCTTTGTCGCTGTCTCCCGCGTTAGCAAGGTTTCGCAAGGAAACAGACGAAAGAATGGCCCAACCCACCCACATACACATGTATATACATACACGTCCACACATGCACATATACATACCTATACATCTCAGCGTATACATATGTATACACACAGAGACATATACATATATACAAATGTGCATAATTCATACTGTCTGCCTTTATTTATTCCCATCGCCACCCCGCTACACATGAAATAACAACCCCCTCCCCCCTCATGTGCGCGAGGTAGCACTAGGAAAAGACAACAAAGGCCACATTCGCTCACACTCAGTCTCTAGCTGTCATGTAATAATGCACCGAAACCACAGCTCCCTTTCCACATCCAGGCCCCACAGAACTTTCCATGGTTTACCCCAGACGCTTCACATGCCCTGGTTCAATCCATTGACAGCACGTCGACCCCGGTATACCACATCATTCCAATTCACTCTATTCCTTGCACTCCTTTCACCCTCCTGCATGTTTAGGCCCCGATCACTCAAAATCTTTTTCACTCCATCCGTCTAACTACAATTTGGTCTCCCACTTCTCCTCGTTCCCTCCACCTCTGACACATATATTCTCTTTGTCAATCTTTCCTCACTCATTCTCTCCATGTGACCAAACCATTTCAAAACACCCTCTTCTGCTCTCTCAACCACACTCTTTTTATTACCACACATCTCTCTTACCCCATAATTACTTACTCGATCACACCACCTCACACCACATATTGTCCTCAAACATCTCATTTCCACCACATCCACCCTCCTCTGCACAACTCTATCCATAGCCCACGCCTCGCAACCAGTAACATTGTTGGAACCACTATTCCTTCAAACATACCCATTTTTGCTTTCCGAGATAATGTTCTCGACTTCCACACACTCTTCAACGCTCCCTGAACTTTCGCCCCCTCCCCCACCTTATGATTCACTTCCGCTTTCATGGTTCTATCCGCTGCCAAATCCACTCCCAGATATCTAAAGCACTTCACTTCCTCCAGTTTTTCTCCATTCAAGCTTACCTCCCAGTTGACTTGTCCCTCATTCCTACTGTACCTAATAACCTTGCTTTTATTCACATTTACTCTCAGCTTTCTTCTTTCACACACTTTACCAAACTCAGTCACCAGCTTCTACAGTTTCTCACATGAATCATCCACCAGCGCTGTATCATCAGCGAACAACAACTGACTCACTTCCCAAGCTCTTTCATCCAAAACAGAGTGCATACTTGCCCCTCTTTCCAAAACTCTTGCATTCACCTCCCTAACAACCCCATCCTTAAACAAATTAAACTTCCATGGAAACATCACACACCCCTACCGCAAACCTACATTCACTGAGAACCAATCACTTTCCTCTTCCTACGCTTACACATGCCTTACTTCCTCAATAAAAACTTTCCACTGCTTCTAACAACTTGCCTCCCACACCATGTATTCTTAATAGCGACACAAAGCATCTCTATCAACATCATATGCCATCTCTTGTATCGATAGCCAACTGTTACTATTTTGATGTTACTGGTAGATTTAGCAATTTGTAGATTTTCATTAGAACCCAAGTTTTATTGTCGAGAAACGATATCAAAAACATTCACGTAACATATGTTCATATGAGTGCTCTCGACCGCGCACTGTGTCCGTCTGCTGTTTGATTATTATAAAGGGAGAACAACAGGTGTTAAGTCATGTAGAGAGGAGTAAACTAGGCTGGTTTTAGCACAAGACATTGAATATTCTGGGTGGGTCACGGCCTGCTCGAGGGTTGAAATTGTGTACGAAACAATAATGTTTGTGGACATTAACAGCACCGGGTTCATGGTGAAATTCGTTGTTGAAAGTGCGAGTCGTTGAATGTTTGGTTTGGCCGCACTGAAAACAAGAACACCACACCAGTTGATGGAGTCTCCTTAATCTTGGATGTGGTGAGGTTGTTGATAGGCTTTTTCACCCGGGGTGATGACGTACTCTTTTTTACCATATGGCTCTCATGAGCACGGCCGGTGGCAGTAACGTACGGAAGACGAGGAGCACAGCGTACAAATTAAGCTTTAGGAACGGCCAAGGACGACGCTTTGATGACTCACAAACTTCACATTCATGGTAGGAGGCAGGGTCGTGGCAAGTCTTGGTGCATCCGTTGTGATTTATCGGCGTCCTGTTTACTGTGAATTCTTGTGACAGACGAACGGTTGGTTGGAAGCGGCATATAAGTCTCCGTTTAGAAGTATATGTTTATTGTCTGTAGTATGATGGTACCATACTGTTTACCTCCTCATGCCTTTCCCAGTAACTATGGCCTGGCACAATGTAAAAGAGGTTTTGCACTTCCTCCAAAATTCGTAAATACTTTCAAGTGTTTTCTTTTTTTCCCTCTCTATATTTCAAGTTAGGCACGGCCTTGATGTGGTCCTTTGTACGAGGCCAGATCCCTCAACATAGAAAAAAAATATATATGCAACCAGGAGCGGAGTGAGCACCATGTTTTCTACACGACTGAGTTCCCATATTAACGAGGTTAACGTACAGTACCGCTTTTGATAAACTTCCCTTAGACTTGCATATTATCATCTGCTTATTAGTTGAAATTTTAGATGAAACATCGTGATTCTTTATGTTTACTGATACTTAAGAACATTATTCGTAGGTTCTGTTCTCAAGATGATTATTGTGCTTCTGTATGTGGCCGGAGTCCCGAGCTGACAGTAGCCACAAATAACTTGACGGGTCTTACCGTCCGCCAGTCACCACCAAAGACACGCTCTTATCTAGCATGTCCTCTTGTTATATGGCACACCTGCCTGTCATTTTCCTTTTTTCTCTACGTTCCACCTTCCCCATCCGTCCTCTTTAGAAGCAGTTGGCAGAGTGGATCATTGCATAAGATTGTAATGTAATATTTTAAGGTAATCTCAGAGGAATTCCATTTTTTAGTGTAAGACTTAGCGTTCGTAAGTTACCAGAGGAGCTTTTAACCTTGACTGGATGAAAGACACGTTTTTCTCAGTAAAATTGTTGGAACGTTTGATGAGCAACTGACTTGTATCACAGCCAAGCTCAAGCTTCGCTTCCTCAGACCCAGAACAGAATTACATGGCGAGTCCACCTGACCCTGGCTGAACCTCGGGTGCAGACGTGTCATTCGTGTTCATTATCTCATATATTTCGTAGTTGCTTATGTCGCATGTGATGGAATCATATGAGTACTGCATCCATCCTGAGCCATGCCGGGCACCTTGGTTCTAAGGTGAACGGTAATATTGTTTACCCTTCTGGAGAGAGCAGGCCAACATACTGCCTGTATCATGCCATGATGTAATATGTCAGTTATTTATATTACGTTGTTTTGGGTATGGCTTCGCTGAAGTAAGTGAACTGTTAACCTCTTGAGCAGGACGGTATGAACCTAGGCCTTTGACCTGACCCTTCAGTCACATCGTACCGTCATACCAGAAATGTGTCCGTTGTATGTATGAGTAAGAGGGTGGTGGGAGGTGAGGCAGTGATGGGGGCTTCCCTCGTGGAGTAACGCCAGGCACCTGAAACTCACACACAAGTGAAGCCTCGCCAGAAAGCGAGATATACTTGCAGGCTTCAGAGGTGACTGCACCCGAGGCCAGGATACACAACCACTCAACATTCCAGTTGGAGTGTAGCAAGAATGTTGATGTGAACCTTCTGTGTTGACTTGCAGGGTCGGTCCCGTCGTAAATGGTTCTTGTCCGTGATGCTGTAAATCTGCCAGTTGTTTACTGCCAACTTGCTGCTCCTTGATGGGACCTGCGGAGCCACAGCCTCGTCTCCTGCCCTCATTGCGCTCGGGGTTTGCCGCTCTGCTGTCATTGTGTTAATCATTAATGTGCGTCTCATCTTTAGTTAAATATGTGATTTTAAGACTGGATGTAAGTTACCCTTTATAAAGCTGCACTGTGTACACACCCTCATGTAATGTGCTTAACTTGGTTATTCAAGATACGTGAGAAAATCTGTGTTTCCTCATGTGATGTTTACGGACGGACAGGTTATAACTCGGTCGTCTGTGTAGTCGGACTATCCATTGTCTCGGATCATCGTACCGTCATTTATTACAAGTGTCGCAGCGAGCGGCATGTATCAAATGTCGCAGCGAGCGGCATGTATCACGTATCGCAGCGAGCGGTATGTATCAAGTGCCGCAGCGAGCGGCATGTATCAAGTGTCGCAGCGAGCGGCATGTATCACGTGTCGCAGCGAGCGGCATGTATCAAGTGTCGCAGCGAGCGGCATGTATCACGTGTCGCAGCGAGCGGCATGTATCACGTGTCGCAGCGAGCGGCATGTATCAAGTGTCGCAGCGAGCGGCATGTATCACGTATCGCAGCGAGCGGTATGTATCAAGTGTCGCAGCGAGCGGCATGTATCACGTGTCGCAGCGAGCGGCATGTATCACGTGTCGCAGCGAGCGGCATGTATCAAGTGTCGCAGCGAGCGGCATGTATCACGTATCGCAGCGAGCGGTATGTATCAAGTGTCGCAGCGAGCGGCATGTATCACGTGTCGCAGCGAGCGGCATGTATCAAGTGTCGCAGCGAGCGGCATTTATTACATAAATATGTTTTAAAGTCTGACATGAAGTGTGTAGTCCACCAAAGATAATGCGTTCAGTGGGAACTGCAAAGCTTTGTAGCGAGTTGACCCGTTTATAGCTCAAATATCGTATACTCACAGCATTTACCTCTTACACATTTGATTATTGAATATAAAACATATAACCTAGAAGCATGCGCTTTTGTAGAACCTGATATTGTGAAAGAAAAGTTAACATACTTAAGTGTTTCAGTTAATGACCCCGATTTTGTGTGGTCTGCCTGGTATGACACGTACTTGGGGATCGCTTTGTCTTTGCATCTCATCGGGGGTGATTAAGGTTTACGGTTCGTGCGGAATGTTCAACACTGGCTAATTGGTTTGTGGAAGATAAGTCTCTAGATGGTCAAAAGATTATGGAGCTAGCTCGCCTTTCCTCCTCAATCAGGCAGTAATCGTGGATGGTTTTGATGTTATCTCAAAACCGCAATTAGAGTGTACATATGGAAACTATTACAACGACTATGCATGATAACTTTCCACACCCTGAGCTGGCTATGACTGTATGCAGTATAAGCTGCTGTATTCATATGACAGTATGTACGAAAAACTTGAATACCGGCAACAAGGGCATGGCAAAGATCTTACATGATTTTTTTTATATCTTTTTCCAATTGAAGGAAAGACTCGTGTACTGAATCAAGTGCCATTAGTAAGTGGGTGAAACGCTCTGTAACATATTGACACCAAAATTGAAGCTCAACCATCAGCAGTAGGTGGGATGAAAGTAAACAAAACAGCACGCTCAGGTACGTCTTATCCAAGGACGGAGAAGAGGAAGAAAAAAGGATAGTAAAGCCTTTGTCTACTGTTTTCAGTAAGTCACTTGCTGCGGCGGAAGTTTGAGTGGGATGGAAGTTTGTAGTGTATTGTCCAATGTTCAGAAAAAGGCAGTAAGTCACTGTCCGGATATTATCGTCCAGTTAGCATAACATCCGTAGTTGGAAAACCATCATTCGGGAGAAAATTGTAAGCCATGTAGCGGACCACCACTTGATAAACGACTCTCACCATGGTCTCCGACGCTCGTCTGACAAATATGGTTCGCGTCTTGTTCACAGAATCAACTAGTGAAAGTAAACGACGTAATGTCATCTACTTAGAATTTCAAAAGGCATTAGATTAAATTCCGTATCAAAGGCCCTTAAGTTGTCGCATGGTATGGATGGGGTTGTACCTCTTTGGTTTGGAAATTGGCTGACTGACTGTCAACAATGAGTAGCCTCAGAATGGTTAGAGATGTGGCGTGTTACAAGGATCAGTTTTGGAACCGGTTTTCTTTCTCATATAAAGTAATGATATTGATAATGGGCTGCATTTTAAGAGATCGAAATACACAGACGTTACTGAGCTGGGAAATAACACTACAGCTGAAATAGAACGTCTGCATAGACAAACTCGAGCTGGGCTTATATATTGCGAATGAATTTATCATACCGATGTGCAAACATCTACATAGGTAGTAGAGGCGAGAAAACAAGCTACGGTATGAATTCTGATGATCTGCAAATGGTAAATGACGAATTAGACTTGGGTGTAATAATTTCTTTTGACGTAAAGCCAAGTAAACATTGCACAGAGGCAGTAAAATGGGGCGAACCATATTCTTTGATTCATAGGTAGGGCTTTTGAATTTCAAGCCAATTGAAGGGATCCTTACTCTTTATTGTTCTTTGGCGCTTTCTCCCAGCTTGAATATGTTGTTCAGTTTAGTCATCCAACTTGAAAAAAGACAGACCGGCTGGAGAGAATACAGCATCGAGCTACCCAAGTTGATTCCCGTTATGAGAAACAAATCCTTTGAGAGCTGAGTAAATAACATCAGTTTTTCAATTTACGTAAAAATCAAGGGTGATCTAACACAGGTACTCAGGATTAAGAGAATTCAATAATCTGATTTCACTCGTGGGTTAACGTTTTACTTCGAAAGAGGCGGATTACTTTCCCTTTAGCAGGATGTGCAACACGTGGAATCATTTACCGGTTAGAGTGGATGAACGCAGCGCCATACATCCGTTGAAGAAGAAATTTGATGATAATTTCGCTTCAAGTCCATGACTGATATTATTGACGCGTCCTCAGTTACGTGATAAGTTTTGCATGTTTTTTTTCTTTGACACATATTTGTATGCCATTCTAGTCTTACTTTGCTCATCTATGAGTCTGTGGTATATTCCACAATGACAAACTGTCTCGAAAGGACCTGATGGTCTGTTGTTGTTGAAATATCTTTTTATATGTAGTATGTGTAGTCCTTGAAACGGGCAGAAGTGTATGACTTTCTATTTTTCTGAATGTTGAGACTTCATGTAAACAAATAAGATGACAGCTAAACTCTTTCCTCAGGAAGCTAACCTTGTGAAAATATGATTAATTGAACTTGGGTTACATTAATCTGTCACATGAAGCGGGATTATATCCGCTTCATATACATATAATCCTCCCTTCATTAAGTAAGATGTCTGAAGTAAACTCGGAAAAGGTATAGTAATCACAATAGTTATTAGATCAAAAGCCTCAACATTCAGAAAATAGAAACGGTTTCCGTCGTCAATTTCTCGCTATTTTTGTTCCTCATTGATAATCAAGTTGTGCATACGTGTCACGGATATATCTACTGTACAAATCTACAGTGTTATCATGACGAGGTCGTGTAACATAGGATCATGTCTTAGCGAGCGTTCAGGGCTGTGATCTCTGATGGTGGTAGGCTGATGCAGCTCAGGAGCAAAATGCTGGTGGTGGTGCAGGAGCGGGAGGTGTGAGGCAGATGCCTTGCGGTTCTGATACGGAAGAGGTTGAATAAGTGAATCGTTGTGTGGCCTTCCTTCGTAGTGTAGTTACTGGTAGGGGGAAGCATAACCGACACCTCGAGTGTCGCAGGAAACGGACAGCTGTTCTGGTTGGTTGATTGTTGCTGAAGAAGGAAAACAGCCGAACTCCCGTGGCTTGAGTTGCTGATGGAAGGGATAACGTGATACCACGGTCCTCCTGTAGGAGTAGAGAGAGTTATAGTAGTGTGGCGAGAGACGTAGTCAGGCGCTGGTGACGCACTTGTGTTTCTGAGAGCCAGAGGCTGCTTGAGTGTTGCAGAGGGAAGGAATCTATCAGGATTGGTTGCGTCATCTCACTTTAGGGAATCAATTTTATGGGCGTGGCAGACAGACTTATTGACACAGCATTCACGTGAAGGTGACGAACGTGCGAGTTCGATATCATCACCAACACTTGGAATGATGAAATTTGGACAGCTGCTGACAGGAGGCAGCCCCTGCTGCTACTGGACTTCCCTTTAACGTGGCGGACGTCAGCCGTGGATGGGACATGGAGCTAAGATGATGACCCGAGGTGAGTGTGGTATTACTACGACCACCTGGGTCGAGCTGGTCGTCGGAGGACGATTTTGTAACCAAGATTTGTAGCTACACTGAGAGGAAGCCACCCGCGATGCTTCACTAGTGAAGTGGGATTATATTATTTGACGTGAGTCTCCATGAAGCAGGATCAATTAGTGTGCTAACATCTGCGGCATATTTTAAGACGATTTCCATTTTCTCTTTAACTTTGGGGTTTACAATATTAGATGAAGTAGTCCTTAATGGCAATTATATTTCTTGAACACTTTGTAGCGGGGCATATTTTAGTCTGGTTATAATGAATCTTATTACTAGAAAACTTTCTCCTGTGTAATATTTCTTTCTTTTGATGTTATACCTTCATGTTGTTTCCTTCTATTGGGAGGTAGGATGAGGAACAGAAAACTAAGCATTCGAGAAAAAACTTTAAAGTTCCTTCTTTGTTCCTACTTTTAGCAAATACTGCTACCGGAGGGGAGGATTTCCAGCCTCCCGCTCCCGCATTTTTCGTTTCCCTCCACAACATGCAGGAGATACATGATGAGTAGTAAGTAGTAGTCTTACTCTCCTGCCACTACGGTTACAAACTTTTCTCAACACAAATGAAGGCAGCTTGTGGAGAGGAGGTCGTGAGGAGCATACGTTAGCCGTGTGGAGGGGAGCCGAGGTGGGACATGACTGATGTTAACGAGTGCAGGTCGCAGCTTTTGACTTAAGACAAGGGGTCTGGCAGAGCAGCGAGCAGGGCTGGATGAAAAGGGCTACCAGGGAGCCAGAGAATGGAACTATAGGCTGCTTCTGCTGCTGAGGAACCCATGACTTCTTTCACTGCCGAGCAGATGCTGAGTAGGAAGACGGGGAGGATGGCGACCCAGGTCTCAGAGATGGGGATTGAGCCATGAGCGCGGCCTTGACTTACCGAGGGAACCTACCGATTGATGCCGGATGGTAGGGCGTGGTCCGGCGTCCATCGGCGTCAAGGTATTGTAAGAGATCCTTCCAGAGGGTTGAAATGAGAAGTGGTCTGTGGTGACACCAGGAGGTACCCAAGCCAAGAGTGAAAGCAAAGGTGGTCGACTCACTAGATATACTTGCCATTGCTGCAGCTTCATATATACAATACAAAGGATTTCCAACGGCAACAGACTACTGGGCCCTTGCGAAGCTGTTTGTGACCGGGGAAGGTATCAGAAACTCACAGATCAGTGTGGTCAAAGTTTGAAGGTATACAGAAGGTTCAGAGGATATAACCTGCAAATTGTCATTGTGACTAAAGAGACGCAAGTAATGTAAATCGTGGACTAAACGCAAAATGTTTATCAAATCTGTTCTTACACGTACATCAATATTGCTTTTAACCGGTCTAATTGGCAGATCGTTCCATATGATAACAATCCTGTTGAAGAAAAAGTACTTCGCCTCATTCAAGGTAAAACGAACTGTCTACGAGTATCCATTACTACGAATGAAATCAGACGAATTAAGTTTGAATTAACTTGATAGATCAAGATTATCAAAGCATTTGATAAATTTCAATACTTGTATTTGATCACCTCTTAACCTTCTCTCTTCTAAGCTAATTAGACTCTAATTGTTTAATTGTTCTCGTAGAATTTGCTCCTCGACCTGGGGATCATCTTGGTAGCTCGAAGCTACACTCTCTCTGGTTTTTTTTAGATAGAGTGACCAACACCGAAGATATTATTTAACATGGGGACGAACTGAGATTCGAAGGCGCTACCTAGTAATCCAAGAACTTTGTTCGCTCTTTCCGCTTCTGTGCACTGCTTACTTGGTTTTAGGTCACCAGAGATTATTACACCCAAATCTTTTTTCCTCATTTACCTTTTGCAGTTCAACAGAATTCCTACTGTAGTTTGCCTTTTTGTTGTTGCAATCGATAGGTAAGACTTTGCACTCCGGGCCACCTGCTGCCACAAGTCACGAGGTAGCAGTTATCACCATACAGGAAAAAGATGTCCGGCTGTGTCCACTCGCACCACATATCGACCCAGCAGGGAGGGAGAGGGAACTGATGGAGCTGCTGCGGGCCTGGGTGTGAGAGTGAACCTTGGAACGTTGGCAGTGGAGACAGGAACGGCCTCAACGCCGGACGTCTCCGTTGATCCCCGGCCAAACAACTATGTGGGTGAGGAGGTGGTCTGTTGCACGGAGGAGGAGGAGGCGCTGTGGTTTAGAAATGTGGGGGTGAGGAGGCGAGATGTTTCACATGCAGTGGACAGCCCAGAGCTACTAGGAACAGGGGCGTCTGTGATCTGTAGATGGGTGGTTTTATTGTCTTGTACTTGCTGGCTGACGGCAGGTTCAAGGTGATGGCTCTGACGTCTTCCAGGGTGCCTGTCGGAAGTGCCAAGATCAGATGGGCGTATCTTAGTGTGTCATCAGTTATCTGGCTGGCGGTAAACAGTGCCTCTGCTGAGGAATAAGACAAATCTGCTGCTTCCGGGATGAAAAAAGGAAGTTAGCTCTGCAGCGCAGTGGGTTTGATCATTGCTGGCCTCCCTCCACCAGTTCCCAAGGGATCACCAATTTAGTAGGTGTTCAAAAAGACTATAATCCTTTGCGACTGTGATATACTGAGTGGAAATAGGGAAACATGGGCAACATAATGACTTATTGAAGAGAACAGCTCGGCCGTCGTCTTTTGTTACTGTTTTGCTAAGGCGGGCAATAATAACAATAATGATAATAATAGTATTAGTAATAATGATAATGATAATAGTAATAATGATAATAATAGTGATAATAATGACTGTAACAATAGTGATGATGACAAAAATAATTTTTCTTTCTTCTTCTTCTTCTTCTTCTTCTTCTTCTTATTATTATTATTATTATTATTATTGTCATCATTATTATTATTATTATTATTATCATTATTATTATCATTATTATTATTATTATTATTATTATTATTATTATTATTATTATTGTATTAAGTAGATAATTATAGCTATTTAGTATCTGAAGTCGGAATATATCCCACTTGGCTTGCTGGAATTTCCCTTTACACTCAATCAAAATGTCTCCCCACTGGTCACATATTGCAATACTTTCTCTTATCCTCTCCTCATCCTTCCTCATTACTCTCTGCTTATCTGTCATCGTTAGCATCTGTAGCTGAAGCTTTCCTCACATTCATTTCAATCAGTTTTCCTTCGTTTAGGGGTTGATATGCTTAGCAGGAAAGTAAGCTAACCAACATGGATATTTTTTTTTCGGCTAATGGTTCGAACGTCGTCCTCGGATGTTGGACATGCGAAAATAGGGAATTAGTCAGGTTAATAGAGAGACATTAATGTGGGTACAGGAGGAGACACACACGAGGCAGGCTGACACCTTGTTGTCTCAGATATTAGTAACCAGTAAACAACCACCTTCACTGCTCTGTTATGTCAGAAATAGTACAGGATTAGTTGATTAGCATGTACTTATACATGCAACAGATATTCAGATACGTAAGAGAATATATTTTCTTTTTTTCATGCGAGTTCCCGGGTACCAATCTTGTTTGTAGGTGAGTGAGGGTGAGGTGAGTGTGCGCTGTGGTCGGTACACGCCAGCGTTGGGTAGGCAAGGGAGGAATGTGGCAGGCATCTAGCCTACGTCCGGCTGCCTTCACCTTCACACTGACTCACTCCAGATGCTTGCATGTAGCTGGGGAAACAAAGGGCATCTCCTCCAAGACGGGCGCAAGTTGGACTCCAACTATATCTATCAATAGACAGTCATCGATCTCACTGATCGAATATCGCACCATGATAACGAAGGTATACGTTCTAATGTATGTATACGTGACACGTCCATACGTGTATGTATAAATTCACATGCATACATCAGAAGCTATGTTTATATATTAGGAATGGCGAGACTGAATTCTTTTAAGAAGTATTTAATCTTTAGGATAACGTACATCATTCCCAAACACGAGGATTGACCCTTATAATACCTTCTTCCCTCGACCATGGAAACCTGGGGAACTCGTAATAGCGTCTGTGCTTAATCATACCCGGTGCAGTTTTTCACCATCTCCTGTGTTATATGAAGCCGAACTTCGCCTGCTGATGGTTCCACGGCAAGTGAAGTCGCATTTGGTGAGGCGTTATCGTTTAAGAATACAGTTTCGTTAAAGTAATTCTCATTCCAAAAAAGTCCACATTTCCCTGCTACCGGAAGTAGCGCAAACTTGAGCTGTATGAGCCATTGGAAAGAGATCATGGAGTAATTATGAATGAAATGAAATTTATATATATATATATATATATATATATATATATATATATATATATATATATATATATATATATATATATATATATATCTTTTCTTTTAAACTATTCGCCATTTCCCGCGTTAGCGAGGTAGCGTTTAGAACAGAGGACTGGGCCTTTTTTGGAATATCCTCACCTGGTCCCCTCTGTTCCTTCTTTTGGAAAATAAAAAAAAAAAAGAAAAAAAAAAAAACGAAAGGGGAGGATTTCCAACATCCCGCTCTCTCCCCTTTTAGTCGCCTTCTACGACACGCAGGGAATACGTGGGAAGTATTCTTAATTTTTTAATTAATTTTTTTTTTTTATTATACTTTGTCGCTGTCTCCCGCGTTTGCGAGGTAGCGCAAGGAAACAGACGAAAGAAATGGCCCCCCCCCATACATATGTATATACATACGTCCACACACGCAAATATACATACCTACACAGCTTTCCATGGTTTACCCCAGACGCTTCACATGCCTTGATTCAATCCACTGACAGCACGTCAACCCCGGTATACCACATCGCTCCAATTCACTCTATTCCTTGCCCTCCTTTCACCCTCCTGCATGTTCAGGCCCCGATCACACAAAATCTTTTTCACTCCATCTTTCCACCTCCAATTTGGTCTCCCTCTTCTCCTCGTTCCCTCCACCTCCGACACATATATCCTCTTGGTCAATCTTTCCTCACTCATTCTCTCCATGTGCCCAAACCACTTCAAAACACCCTCTTCTGCTCTCTCAACCACGCTCTTTTTATTTCCACACATCTCTCTTACCCTTACGTTACTCACTCGATCAAACCACCTCACACCACACATTGTCCTCAAACATCTCATTTCCAGCACATCCATCCTCCTGCGCACAACTCTATCCATAGCCCACGCCTCGCAACCATACAACATTGTTGGAACCACTATTCCTTCAAACATACCCATTTTTGCTTTCCGAGATAATGTTCTCGACTTCCACACATTCTTCAAGGCCCCCAGAATTTTCGCCCCCTCCCCCACCCTATGATCCACTTCCGCTTCCATGGTTCCATCCGCTGCCAGATCCACTCCTAGATATCTAAAACACTTCACTTCCTCCAGTTTTTCTCCATTCAAACTCACCTCCCAATTGACTTGACCCTCAACCCTACTGTACCTAATAACCTTGCTCTTATTCACATTTACTCTTAACTTTCTTCTTCCACACACTTTACCAAACTCAGTCACCAGCTTCTGCAGTTTCTCACATGAATCAGCCACCAGCGCTGCATCATCAGCGAACAACAACTGACTCACTTCCCAAGCCCTCTCATCCCCAACAGACTTCATACTTGCCCCTCTTTCCAAAACTCTTGCATTTACCTCCCTAACAACCCCATCCATAAACAAATTAAACAACCATGGAGACATCACACACCCCTGCCGCAAACCTACATTCACTGAGAACCAATCACTTTCCTCTCTTCCTACACGTACACATGCCTTACATCCTCGATAAAAACTTTTCACTGCTTCTAACAACTTTCCTCCCACACCATATATTCTTAATACCTTCCACAGAGCATCTCTATCAACTCTATCATATGCCTTCTCCAGATCCATAAATGCTACATACAAATCCATTTGCTTTTCTAAGTATTTCTCACATACATTCTTCAAAGCAAACACCTGATCCACACATCCTCTACCACTTCTGAAACCATATATATATATATATATATATATATATATATATATATATATATATATATATATATATATATATATATATGATGTGATTATTACACGAAAGTGCACTTGGGAACTTATCGTTTCATTTTCTCCGTGCTCATATGAATTCATATATATATTTATATATATATATATATATATATATATATATATATATATATATATATATATATATATATATATATATATATATATATATATATATTATCCCTGGGGATAGGGGGAAAAAGAATACTTCCCACGTATTCCCTGCGTGTCGTAGAAGGCGCCTAAAAGGGGAGGGAGCGGGTGGCTGGAAATCTTCCCCTCTCTCTTTTTTTTTTTTTTTAATTTTCCAAAAGAAGGAACAGAGAAAGGGGCCAGGTGAGGATATTCCCTCAAAGGCCCAGTCCTCTGTTCTTAACGCTACTTCGCTAACGCGGGAAATGGCGAAGTTTGAAAGAAATATATATATATATATATATATATATATATATATATATATATATATATATATATATATATATATATATATATATATATATATATATATACATATATATATATATATATATATATATATATATATATATATATATATATATATATATATATATATATATATTTTTTTTTTTTTTTTTTTTTTTTTTGCCGCTGTCTCCCGCGTTTGCGAGGTAGCGCAGGGAAACAGACGAAAGAAATGGCCCAACCCACCCCCATACACATGTATATACATACGTCCACACACGCAAATATACATACCTACACAGCTTTCCATGGTTTACCCCAGACGCTTCACATGCCCTGATTCAATCCACTGACAGCACGTCAACCCGGGTATACCACATCGATCCACTTCACTCTATTCCTTGCCCTCCTTTCACCCTCCTGCATGTTCAGGCCCCGATCACACAAAATCTTTTTCACTCCATCTTTCCACCTCCAATTTGGTCTCCCACTTCTCCTCGTTCCCTCCACCTCCGAAACATATATCCTCTTGGTCAATCTTTCCTCACTCATTCCATGTGCCCAAACCATTTCAAAACACCCTCTTCTGCTCTCTCAACCACGCTCTTTTTATTTCCACACATCTCTCTTACCCTTACGTTACTTACTCGATCAAACCTCCTCACACCACACATTGTCCTCAAACATCTCATTTCCAGCACATCCATCCTCCTGCGCACAACTCTATCCATAGCCCACGCCTCGCAACCATACAACATTGTTGGAACCACTATTCCTTCAAACATACCCATTTTTGCTTTCCGAGATAATGTTCTCGACTTCCACACATTCTTCAAGGCTCCCAGAATTTTCGCCCCCCTCCCACACCCTATGATCCACTTCCGCTTCCATGGTTCCATCCGCTGCCAGATCCACTCCCAGATATCTAAAACACTTCACTTCCTCCAGTTTTTCTCCATTCAAACTCACCTCCCAGTTGACTTGACCCTCAACCCTACTGTACCTAATAACCTTGCTCTTATTCACATTTACTCTTAACTTTCTTCTTTCACACACTTTACCAAACTCAGTCACCAGCTTCTGCAGTTTCTCACATGAATCAGCCACCAGCGCTGTATCATCAGCGAACAGCAACTGACTCACTTCCCAAGCTCTCTCATCCACAACAGACTTCATACTTGCCCCTCTTTCCAAAACTCTTGCATTCACCTCCCTAACAGCCCCATCCATAAACAAATTAAACAACCATGGAGACATCACACACCCCTGCCGCAAACCTACATTCACTGAGAACCAATCACTTTCCTCTCTTCCTACACGTACACATGCCTTACATCCTCGATAAAAACTTTTCACTGCTTCTAACAACTTGCCTCCCACACCATGTATTCTTAATACCTTCCACAGAGCATCTCTATCAACTCTATCATATATATATATATATATATATATATATATATATATATATATATATATATATATATACACATACATACATACATATACATACATACAAACCTGAATGCGTTAAAACATGAAACAACATCTTATCACAGGTCCGTGTCACCAGAGGTACAGTTAGAATGCTACGCCTCCATCACTGGTATGGGCGCAGTAATTTTTTTTTATTTCGCTGAGATGACACGAGCAGCTGAGGCCCTAATCAAAGCCATCCATTAACGCTATGTATATATATATATATATATATATATATATATATATATATATATATATATATATATATATATATATATTCTCTTTTTTATTTTCCAAAAGAAGGAACAGAGAAGGGGGCCAGGTGAGGATATTCCCTCAAAGGCCCAGTCCTCTGTTCTTAACGCTACCTCGCTAGTGCGGGAAATGGTGAATAGTATGAAAGAAAGAAAAGATATATATATATATATATATATATATATATATATATATATATATATATATATATATATATATATATTGGAAAGGATCACAATTTTGCGCGTGATCAAGATATTCCTATGAGTCTACGGGAACTTATCGTGTTTCATTTTCCCCGTGAACTCATAGGAATATATATGAAACTGCAGAAGCTGGTGACTGAGTTTGGTAAAGTGTGTGAAAGAAGAAAGTTAAGAGTAAACGTGAATAAGAGCAAGGTTATTAGGTACAGTAGGGTTGAGGGTCAAGTCAATTGGGAGGTAAGTTTGAATGGAGAAAAACTGGAGGAAGTAAAGTGTTTTAGATATCTGGGAGTGGATCTGGCAGCGGATGGAACGATGGAAGCGGAAGTGGATCATAGGGTGGGGGTGGGGGCGAAACTCTTGGGAGCCTTGAAAAATGTGTGGAAGTCGAGAACATTATCTCGGAAAGCATTAAATGGGTATGTTTGAAGGAATAGTGGTTCCAACAATGTTGTATGGTTGCGAGGCGTGGGCTATGGATAGAGTTGTGCGCAGGAGGGTGGATGTGCTGGAAATGAGATGTTTGAGGACAATGTGTGGTGTGAGGTGGTTTGATCGAGTAAGTAACGTAAGGGTAAGAGAGATGTGTGGAAATAAAAAGAACGTGGTTGAGAGGGCAGAAGAGGGTGTTTTGAAATGGTTTGGTCACATGGAGAGAATGAGTGAGGAAAGATTGACCAAGAAGATATATGTGTCGGAGGTGGAGGGAACGAGGAGAAGTGGGAGACCAAATTGGAGGTGGAAGGATGGAGTGAATAAGATTTTGTGTGATCGGGGCCTGAACATGCAGGAGGGTGAAAGGAGGGCAAGGAATAGAGTGAATTGGTTCGATGTGGTATACCGGGGTTGACGTGCTGTCAGTGGATTGAATCAGGACATGTGAAGCGTGTGGGGTAAACCATGGAAAGCTGTGTAGGTATGTATATTTGCGTGTATGGACGTGTATGTATATACATGTGTATGGGGATGGGTTGGGCCATTTCTTTCGTGTGTTTCCTTGCGCTACCTCGCAAACGCGGGAGACAGCGACAAATATATATATATATATATATATATATATATATATATATATATATATATATATATATATATATATATATATATATGTATATATATATTTATATACCTTAGCCTGAGCGAGGTACCCATTTATCGACCAGCTTTTAAGGTGGATGAACAGCTGGGTTGACTGTGGACCGATTGTCGCAACCAGGATTCTAATCTGTGCGCTCGACCTTGGGCGGCCCAGTGATATTTTGGAGAGACTACACACGTCGTTTTGATTGTATTTGCTTTGTGTGACTGAGCAAAGAAAAGTATGGACTTAGCTCTCTCGAACACGAATATGTAGGAAATAGAACCGCTTTACTTAGGTCGTGTTTATTGTTGTATTAGTTTTCTGTTAGTGTTATTTTTTTCCTAGCCCAAACCAGGCACGTTTATCGACCAACCCTTAGGGAGGGGGAACTGCTGGGTTAAATGGGGGACTGACTGCTGCCACCAGGATTAGAACCATATATAGCAGTACCATACATAGCAGTTCTTTTAATAACTTTGGTCATGTAAAGTTTCGCACAGTGTAAACGTACAAAAAACGCATAATAGTGGTTCACCTCATCTTCAGCACTTCAAAGGATCTCAGAATGACCGTGTTTAAGCGCATGCTATTATTCATTTATTTCTTAACGAAAAATTACGTGTATGATATAGAGGCGTAAAGACGTCGTATGAAGCGTAGCATCTGCTGTGTGGCGGACTGCCTGCAGGCTGGCGACCGCTGCTTCACCAAACTTGTACACATGACTGGATTGAAAACTGGATACATAACTTATACCAATATACTCAAAATACTACGTGCACTGAACCACACGACTGGATAACTAGCTAGCTATGACCCAGAGGGAGTGGGTAGGTTTAGAGTATCATGAAAATTAAACGGAAAAGGATGAAATGTGGAAGGACAGAAATAACATAGTGCATGAAAATATATGAGGGATATATGAAGAGATTATGGGTCAAGTGAAGGCTACAGTGATAGATTACAGAGGAGTGAAAGTAACAAGTCTTCTGTGGCCGTATTGATAAAACAATGGAACGTTACTGAATCTTTACTTGGACCGAATCAGTATTATCACACGGAAAGGTTATGGGTTATGTTCCTAACTCGTCCATACCGATGTGCAAAATACTGTAAAAATAAACGGGCATATACTACCATTTCTCCCATAACTTTTGAATAGATATAATGATATTGTAAAAGATATCAGCCACATATGTACATAACACAAATTTTATTTAAGTTCACATGGAATAAATAAAAAAGTTGAGTATTTTGAGGTGTCACATTCAAAAGAATTTACATGCTATGGTTTAAAGTTGTGTGTGTGTTCATGTCCATGAAGCGTGTGTCGTCACTTGTAACCGTGGAAGCTCTTCTGATTGCAATGCATCACTTACGATTGTAACGGTTGACTTAATTTTACTTTATATGAAGGAACACATCTTTTTTTTTTTTTTTTTTTTTACAGCAAGATTTACTGGACAAGCTTCCTGATCACTTAAACTCTGAGTAAAATATTCGCTACTGTCCTGTTCAGCGGTAAAGTGCTCCGTAGCTTGTGCGGTAAAGTGCTCCGTAGCTTGGATCTATGTTCTTCCAGCGCAACGATCGGTCCTGTTCAGCTGGTCAGCGGTAAAGTGCTCCGTAACTTGGATGCATTATATCATTAAAACGAGAAAGTACTACACGTACTATGAATTGTTAAGAACTTTTAAGTTTAGTTAAGTTTCACTGGCACATAGGTATGGCTTAACTGTAGTGCAAGTGAAGGTAAGGCAAATGATAAATTATTTACTTTCATTGTCCCACCTTATTTGTGATTGAATGGAACCTTCCTCGAGATGACAAGTTGAAAATACCGATAAAACTGGGGGAAGAAAAGTAGTGCGAGTTTTGGTGGAAAGATTACTCCATGGTGACTACGTGTTCTTTCGGGGTTTTCTGTTTGCTTCTATCGTTATGCTAATGATTATAACTAGGAAATTTAACAGGACAAGAGCAGTCTTTCAGTTTTATCTTTTCATGTATTACTGGCTTTTTATTGTTGTATTTTATGTTTATTGTTTAACAGGGTTTTTTTTTCTTCAAATGAGATTTTCAAAGAATCGTATTTGATTTTTTCCCTGAACGGTGTTTTTTTGTTTTTGTTTGTTAGATGGTGTCCGCTTACAAGGGAAAATGTGGTATTGATCAACATGGTAATTGAAATTCCAGAAATCAACTGATCCTATATAGACGTCACCTGACATCCCCGAACAGCCGATATTTACCATACCCTCGAAATGATTTGAAAAATTTGATTATGTTACGTGTGTAGATCCAGGAGCTGGAGGGTTTGCTTACTTTTTGCGTTCAAGTTGACACAAGCCCGTCCCAGCATTGACCATACCTTCGTTATTATTTGAAAAATATGATTATTAACGGGCTCGTGTTTGGATCCAGTGGCTGGAAGGTTTGTTCGCTTTTTGCGTTCAAGTTCAAACAAACGCATCTCATGGAACAAAGTTGTTTCAGCGCACATACTTAAGTGTGGCTATTCGCACCATACCACAATACTGGTCATGCATGTAGACCATAACACTAACAATCATAGTTAAGTCTTGGTCGCTAGACGAGGGTGGATGAGGGTTTCTTAGAATCTGTCGTGTCTATTCATGTCATCCACATCTTTTATATCTCATTTGTGGTATAATATCAGATGCCTTGTGAATTTATTTCTGGGAAAAAGGATCCATCAGTGACGTGGCAGTAGGAAATGAATGATTACAGAGTATTGGAACCAATAAAACCTGGGCAAATCGGATTCTCAGATGTTTCAAACTCTCTTATCACCATAGATGTCATGTGATCAGAGGTAATTGTAACTGAATCACCATCATCATGTGATTATTAGTAGATTATCGATTAAGATACAACACCCAAGTTTCGTTTGTTGAATTATTGCAAAGCGGCAGTCTGTACTGAAAATTAGAATCCTTCAGAGTTTAGTAATGGCTCATGTTTTTGTAGGTGTATTACCTGAATGGTAAATAAACAAACATTTCACATAAAGCCTTTAATTCCGAGAATAAGCAGAAATGAATTTCAAGTTTCAAAAAGGGCTTTTACTTCAAAATGTATTTAACAGAAAAAGGCCCAATGATATATGTGACAATATTCCATAAGCTGTTCCCTCCAGAATTCAAAACATTGAAAAGAAGTATTCACAGTTCATGCAAAACAGCTTTTTGGAATTCAGGTGCAGGTTATGGTGTAGGTAGCGCACTGAATACATCACCTGCCCGCCGGCCGCCGTGCATTCCAGTGAGCGCGCAGTTGTGCGGACGACTAAAATCGTGAATGACACAGCACGACCGCGAGCCGTCCCTGCCCGTCATTTGACTCTAAGTCAGTCAGTCGTCATGGATGCTCACGAACAATTGCTGTATTTGTTTTTCCGTATGTAAAAAAAAAAATAAAAAAAAAGTTCATGTTGCAGAAAGTGGGTTCATCCTTTAAATATTGCCCGACCACCGATTGGATGTTTCGTCACCTTGTATCATGAGTTAAGTAGTGACGAGAAAAAGTGTTTCGGTTACTTTAGGATGTCAAAAGTAAGTTTTGTTGAGCTGAATCGATGGAGCCCTCTACTTCCCTCATGCTTCATCACACGAAGACTCCAACTCGGGTACATTGGACTGCACACATCCCTCCGTGCGACTGTGGTTTCCGTCCGTGGCTTGTATCGTCCAAGGCTTTATCCCAGATGACCGGCCTGTCTTGCATCAAGCTGATTAGCAGTTCCCACATCAATATCGCCATCAACTTCTTACATTATCAGGGAGATTGAAACGGTGCACACCTCACAGAAATGATATGTCTTGCACAATGGTACGCAGTGGTATTAATGCTGGACGGTGGTCACATTGTCGTGGTGGTGGCGCGGCGAGTCAGCCACACGGCAAGAGGTCGCCCTGTTGAAAGGGCAGAAGAGGGTGTATTGAAATGGCTTGGTCACATGGAAAGATTGAGTGAGGAAAGATTGACAAAGAAGATATATGTGTCAGAGGAGGAGGGAGCGAGGAGAAGTGGGAGACCAAATTGGTGGTGAAAGAATGGAATGAAAAAGGATTGGAGCGATCGGGGCCTGAACATGCAGGAGAGTGAAAGGCGTGAAAGGAATAGAGTGAATTGGAACGATGTGGTATACCGGGGTCGACGTGCTGTCAGTGGATTGAACCAGAGCATGTGAAGCGTCTGGGGTAAACCATGGAAAGTTTTGCGGGGCCTGGATGTGGAAAGGGAGCTGTGGTTTCGGTGCATTATACATGACAGCTAGAGACTGAGTGTGAACGAATGTGGCCTTTGTTGTCTTTCCCTACCGCTACCTCGCGCACATGCGGGGGAGGGGGGGGGTTGTCATTTCATGTGTGGCGGGGTGGCGACAGAAATGAATAAGGGCAGCAAGTATAAATTATGTACATGTGTATATATGTATGTGTCTGTGTATGTATATATATGTATACGTTGAAATGTATAGGTATGTATATGTGCGTGTGTGGACGTGTGTATATACATTTGTATATGGGTGGGTTGGGCCATTCTTTCATCTGTTTCCTTACGCTACCTCGCTGGCGCGGGAGACGGCGACAGAGTATAATATATATATATATATATATATATATATATATATATATATATATATATATATATATATATATATATATATGAAAAGTCCTTTGCCTGAAATGTTCAAAAGGAAATATGAAACTTTCGGTGATGAGACTTTCTGTCATGTATGATGATGAGATCACGTGGGAGACCATGGAAGCCTAACCTAACCTGGTCTGGGAAGATGTAGAATTAGATTAATGATCAGTAACAAGTATGAGGTCTCCGCTGCAGGAGATATTCAAGTCTGATGATCAGTTCCGTATTTGAAATTCGACCTTGATGTCTCATGTTAAGGTTAGGCATCTGTTGTCTTCTTACATCTTTGTATTAAAAGATTTTTGTACTTTCACATCCTGTGGAAACAGTAACGTGCAATTAGACTTTCATAATGTGCTTTAGAAAGGATTTGGTATTCGTGCTTATGGTTATTTTAATAATAACATGATTAAGTAATCAAATTATAATGGTTCAGGAAATGATTAGATTACATAGCATTTGTGGTAGTATAAAAGTTATAGAAGCTGTGTCATCTGTATAGCCTTACATCTGATTCTCTGCTAAATACTCTATATATATGGGGTAGCTTTTGGGAGGTCATTGGCCAGAAGCGTTATACGATGATATGATTTTCTTCATTATTGTAGCTGCCATCATTGTTGACACGTACGTCCGTTACCAGGGTAAGGAGAGATGATCTGGGTTGCTCTCCTGAATATGACGTATCTTTTGCTTTCCACGATGAACCATCAACCTTCGTGCCTCAACTGTGTAAACAAACCATCACGAGGCATACTAGCCTTCACCAAGTGATTTACATTTCCTCACCCACGGACACCAGCAGGTGGTGGGTAATGCCGCTTCCAAGATTCGATAATAACTGTTCTTTATACCACAGGATGGGAAGGTATGACACGGCTCCGCGCTGTAAGGCTGTGGTGATGATGCACGAGGAAAAGGCAGTAGAAATGGAATACGAAATTCAGGATGGAGGTCAAGTGAGAGTGGAATTTCAAAACAGAACTTTAGACTACTCTGAAGTGTCAGCAGGAGTGGGAAAATAGCGCTGTTAAGACTAATTGAATGATGGTGAACAATATAAACTGTATAGATGACGACTATTGAATGATGGTGGACAATATAAACTGTATAGATGACGACTATTGAATGATGGTGGACAATATAAACTGTATAGATGACGACTATTGAATGATGGTGGACAATATAAACTGTATAGATGACGACTATTGAATGATGGTGGACAATATAAACTGTATAGATGACGACTATTGAATGATGGTGGACAATATAAACTGTATAGATGACGACTATTGAATGATGGTGGACAATATAAACTATATAGATGACGACTACTGAATGATGGTGGACAATATAAACTGTATAGATGACGACTATTGAATGATGGTGGACAATATAAACTGTATAGATGACGACTATTCTCCCTTATTTGATGTAGTACTGAAAGGATCATATCTTAACGTCCTGCAACATATTTCAACAGCGTACAATATTAATCAGTTAATCATCTAATGTTAATGATGAACAAAATGACGGTAATGATTAAAGAATGACTAACCCGACATACATTACGAGATCATAAGATATATATTGCTCGGGTTGTAACGGACTTTGTATTGTTACGCTTCGCATTAAGACGCGTTCGTGAATGGCATGAAATATGAAAACAAAGTCATCAATGAATTACTAAAAGTTGTGTGGTACTTGGGCACAGCATCCGGCAGGAGAGAGAAACTGTTTCAAAATAAACGAAGACTGGGAGAAAGTTATCACTTGTTAACACATTACATTAAACACAAGTGTGAACTCTCACTATGTGTCATAAGTGCCTGTGTTGCTCCGTCTCTTATCCTTGTATATATGTGTTATATCTTGATGTATGTATACATTCACACAGCCTAATTAGTGAGAGAGAGAGAGAGAGAGAGAGAGAGAGAGAGAGAGAGAGAGAGAGAGAGAGAGAGAGAGAGAGAGATTCTTGACTGAATGTGTGCGTATTTTGTTGTGGTTGTAGATAAGATGTGGGATGATACGTCGTCGTGACTTGTGTGGATCAAAGATGGCGGCCATGTGTGGCGGGGGATGGTGGTGGTGAGTACGAAGTGTGTTGCGTGCAGGTGGCGGTCAAACTTCCCGTCGCCATCCGTGTTGGGGCATGGCCAGGCACACAGCCAGGGCTGCTGGTGATACTGTCCTCTCCCCTACCTTACAGGAAAGAGTATTTTCGTAAGAATAACAAACGGACCAAGATGTGCGTCAGTGCGCCGAGTTAAAGGAACCTGAGGATTACATGTGGAATTATAATTTGTCTCATTCATTTGCCACGCTCGGCCACCTGTGTTGGAGGGTGTGTGTGTGTGTGTGTGTGTGTGTGTGTGTGGTGGCTGGCGGCAGCTTCCCCAGCTGTCACACCACTACACTCGTGTATACAAAATAATTAGGGAAATCCCGAGAAGTCTGTTCCTATTTTACCACCTCCGTAGACCAACCACCCAAACAACTCCACACAAACATGTCTGCCAGTTCTTATCATTCACTCTAATTTTATAACGTTCAAATGATCGTAATAGTAATCATGGGATAATTGCACATCTCTCTGATGTTGTAGCTAATTTATCGAAGATATACGTGTATAGTTAATGTAGAAGGTTGTAGGTTATTAACGGCACAAGTGCCAGCGTTTGAGAAGGAAAATTATACAGAATTTTAGAAGAGAAATATTATTGTCCTGGTTTGTGTTCGGCGCGGATACTGTACATATGGGGAGGGGGGAGGGGGCCCCCTGCTGCCCTGTATATGATTTGAGATTTGACGTTCTCAGTAGCCACTTCCTTCAGTCTTGAAAATGAAATGGCCAAAAAAAGAAATTTTCATATCAGACTTCAGTACACAATACAGGAATTCTATTCCCTGTAACGAAATTTTACTGTAGGATTTTACAACTCACACAGTACGTCCTGTGTGGGTGTGAGTAGCGGGGATGAGGGACACACAGTTTACCATGATGGATATACAACACTTTGCAATGTGACGTATTTTTGTTCACGAAACGCATCATCTCCATCCCGAAAAAGATGTTGCATTCAGTTCGTGCATGAAGTAGACTAGCGTGTGCGATGATGACGGGGTCGTGTGCTGGGAACGAGCGGCTCCATCATATCATGACCGTCTTCCCGGCATCACTGTAGTACACTTTGTGGTTACAGATGAGACGCAAAAGTGCGAACTGGATAACGAAATCTGGAACAGGACAGTGAGGCGACCACACGTCAGCAGGAGCAGGTGATACGTGTACTGGGCGCAGTTTTGACCCCAGGGGCCAAACTGCAGTGAATCATGATAGTTTGGTGGACAGTCTGGAGAGCAGCTCTCTGGTCAGAGCAACATTCAGAAACTAACAGATTCACTGTATCAGACATTATGGAACCCCATCCCCTTCCCTCCCCTTGTGGTGCCAGGTAGTAAAATTCCAGATCCCCTTATGGTTCATGTAGTTGTATTACTAATACACACACACACACACACACACACACACACACACACACACACACACACACACACACACACACACACACACACACACACACACACACACACACACACACACACATTACCCACAGTCATCCATCGTGTGATGAACGTGCATCTGGATAGTCATCACTAATATCTCTCATAAATGACGGAAAATATCATATTAGATGCGGTACTGATTCTCAGTGACAACAGAACCAATGAGAACAGTGAATGATTAGGCGGAGACCGTATGCAAACATGTGTTAATCTTACAAGTTTAAACCCTGGTAAGAGAAAGAATACTACCCACGTATCTCCTACGTGTCGTATGAAGGAACTACGAGGGTTGGGAGCAGGAGGCGGGGAAGCATCCTTCATCTGTAACATTAATTTCCCAAAGAAGGAACAGTGGCCGCCAGATGAGGATGTTTCCTCTAAGGTCCATTCGTCTTGGATTCATAAGCAGCAGTTTCGAATTCAAGCCCAGGGAAATTATCCTCACAATTTACACCTCAGCGGTGCGTTCCTCCATCTTGTATATCGTCTCCAGGTTGGATCACCCAACTTGAACGCCTGACAGACTGGAGGGAGTAGTATAGAGGCGAGCTACCAAGATGGTGTCCGGACTGAGAAACAAAATCCTATGAGAACCAACCAAACTGAATAGATTAATTCATCTTGGAGAAGCGAATGTTAGAGGTGATCTAGTATTCAAAGGTCATTAAAGACTTCAATTATCTCGATCTAACGAGCTGCTTATGGATACATTCGTCTGCTTTCAATAAGCAGAAATGAAAATAAACTATTGGACAAACGTTTTACTTAGAATGAGGCAAAGTACGTTTTTTTTCAAAAGGATTGCTATCGTATGAAATAATTGAATGATTAGAAAAGTTGTAAATAGTACCACAGATACGTAAGTAGCACCATATATACGTAAGTAGCACCATAGATACGTATGTAGCACCATAGATACGTAAGTAGCACCATAGATTAGGTAAATAGCACCATAGATACGTAAGTAGTACGATAGATACGTAAGTAGCACCATAGATACGTAAGTAGTACCATAGATTAGGTAAATAGCACCATAGATAGTTAAGTAGCACCATAGATACGTAAGTAGTACCATAGATTAGGTAAATAGCACCATAGATACGTAAGTAGCACCATAGATACGTAGATAGCACCGTAGATACGTAACTAGTATCATAGATACGTAAGAAGCACCATAGATATGTAAGTAGTACCATAGATACGTAAATAGCACCATAGATACGTAAGTAGCACCATAGATACGTAAATAGCACCATAGATAACGTAAGTAGTACCATAGATACGTAAGTAGTACCATAGATACGTAAATAGCACCATAGATTCGTAAATAGCACCATAGATACGTAACTAGTACCATAGATACGTAAGTAGTACCATAGATACGTTCAAACATAGACTTGATCAGTTTTTCGCTTCAAATCCACGGCTGATATCTTTACCTTAACTATGCGATTAATCTGCAGCTCCGCCTCTTTCAAACATCTGTGTTTTTCTACTTCTTCCACATTAATCTATAAATTTCCCTTCTCATCCACCATAATAAACGACCTCGTTAAGGCCCAACTGGTTTGTTGCTGCGTGAATTCAGTTGTATCTGTTCGTGACGTAGCGGGGCAGACGCAGGAAACAGACGAGAAAGAAAATATTATTTGCGCCAAAATCCAAACGTAATTTCAGATATTTTGATTATTAGGGGCGGAGACGTTGGTCCTGAAAAAGCATTTTTTTTCAGGTTTTATTTGGCAAAATAATAAAAGAATCATAAATAGATTAAGTACCTATCAATCAATCTCTGTACGGCAGAATCATTCGGGCTACCACAACTCGGTGCTGCATTATTTGAAACAATTCGAGCCAGATTGTTCTTTTGTTTCGTTTTGTGTTTTGAGACCAGCTGTAACATCTTCGCTTTTATCATATCGTTTTTTTCATATCTCTGTCATATATTTATCATACCGTTTTTTCAAATCTTTTTGTCATATATTTATCATATCGTTTCTATCATCTTTTTATTATCTTTTTATCATATCGTTTTTATCATATCGTTTTAACATACCATTTTATCATATCACTTTTATCTTATTTTTATCATATCGTTTTTATCGTTTTTATCATATCGTTTTTAACATACCATTTTATCATATCGTTTTATCGTATCGTTTTTAACACCTTTTTATCATATCATTTTTGTCATATCGTTTATAACACCATTTTATATAATTTTTATCATATCGTTTTTATCATATCGTTTTTATCATATCGTTTTTGTCATATGGCTTTTATCATATAGATTTTGTCATATCGTTGTCATATCGTTTTATCATCATTTTATCATATCGCTTTTAATCATGTCTTTTTATCATATCGTTTTGTCATATCGTTTTATCAGTTCGTTTTTAAAATACCTTTTTATCCTATCATTTTCATCATATCATCTTTATCATATCGTTTTATCATTCTGGTTTTAACATACCTTTTTATCATCATTTTCATCATAATTCTATCATATCTTTTTATCATATTTTTAACATACCTTTTTATCATATCATTTTTATCATATCGTTTGTGTCATATCGGTTTTATCATATCGTTTTAGTCATACCGTTTTTATCGTATCGTTTTTATCATATCGTTATCATATCGTTTTTGTCAATTTGTATTTATCATATCGTTTTTCTCATATCGTTTTGTCATATCGTTTTTGTCATATCGTTTTTATAATATCGTTTTTGTCATATCGTTTGATCATATCGTTTTTGTCATACTGTTTTTATCATGTTTTTGTCATCGTTTTTATCATCGTTTTTGTCATATAATTTTTGTCATACCGTTTTTGTCATATCGTTTTATCATATCGTTTTTGTCTCATCGTTTTTATCATATCGTTTTTGTCATATTGTTTCTATCATATCGTTTTTGTCATATCGTTTTTACCTTATCGTTTTTACCATATCGTTTTTGTCATCGTTTTTATCATATCGTTTTTGTCATGCCGTTTTCATTATATCATTTTCTGTCATATTGTTACCATATCGTTTTATCATATGGTTTCTGTCATCGTTTTTGTCATATCGTTTTTATCATATCGTTTTTATCATATCGTTTTTATCATATCGTTTTTATCATATTGCTTTTGTCATATCGTTTTTATCATATCGTTTTATCATATCGTTTTTGTCATCGTTTTTGTCATATCGTTTTTGTCATCGTTTTTATCATATCGTTTTTGTCCTGTCGGAATTATCATATCGTTTGATCATATCGTTTTTGTCATACTGTTTTTATCATGTCATTTTTGTCACCGTTTTTATCATCGTTTTTGTCATAGAATTTTTGTCATACCGTTTTTGTCATATCGTTTTATCATATCGTTTTTGTCTCATCGTTTTTATCATATCGTTTTTGTCATATTGTTTCTATCATATCGTTTTTGTCATGTCGTTTTTATCTTATCGTTTTTACCATATCGTTTTTGTCATCGTTTTTATCATATCGTTTTTGTCATGCCGTTTTCATCATATCGTTTTTTGTCATATTGTTCCCATATCGTTTTATCATATGGTTTCTGTCATCGTTTTTGTCATATCGTTTTTATCATATCGTTTTTATCATATTACTTTTGTCATATCGTTTTTATCATATCGTTTTATCATATCGTTTTTGTCATCGTTTTTGTCATATCGTTTTTATCATATCGTTTTTGTCATCGTTTTTGTCATATCGTTTTTGTCATACTGTTTTTATCACATCGTTTTTATCATATTGCTATTGTCATATCGTTTTTATCATATCGTTTTTGTCATATCGTTTTTATCATATCGTTTTTACCATATCGTTTTTGTCGTCGTTTTTATCATATCGTTTTTGTCATATCTTTTATCATATCGTTTCATCATATAGTTTTTATTATATTTTCATCATATCGTTTTTCATACTTTTTCATATCGTTTCATCATCTTGTTTTTATCACATCGTTTTCATCATATTTTTCATCACACCGTCTTTATCATATCTTTTTTTTATCGTTTTCATCATCGTTTTTATCATATCGTTTTATCATATCGTTTTAACATCTTTTTATCATATTGTTTTTATCATATCGTTTTATCATATCGTTTTTATCGTATGGTCTTTATCATATCGTTGGATAGACAGTATTTCACATCGAAGCTTAGGTTATCCATTTGCTGCTGGTGTCATTTGGTGGTTCTCTCTCTCCGTTGTTTACACCCTGGCTTGGAGTACTGATAAGATGTGGACAGACAATGGTTCGCTTTAGAATAAGTTCAGTACAAAGCAGAATTTTTGCATATGCGTTTAGTAACATGGGCTAGGCACAGGGCAGGTGAAGTCGTAGAGAATGGCCATGGTGAAGGTATTTACATATTTATCTGATGTAACATTATTTTCAGACATGACTTTCTTGGTGGAATGAATCTACCCGTTAACGAGACTAACGTATGAGGCAGCTTCTGGAACGGTCATAACATTTGCCGTCGATGCATTTTACAATTGGTTGAGCGTACAGAGAGGTTCACGGATGGGCCACACAGTTTCAGTCAGAATTTCTGTTGCATTTTCGCGTGTAGAACCACCGCTGCTGTGGCACAGACATCATTACTACCAGTTTGGGACCAAATTTCACCTTAAAGTTTACCATTACGGCTAAAATTTCTTTCCAAATTTTCTTCCAGGGTAGATCCTGCTTGATCAAGTGTTGACCAGAGGAAGTTTATAGCAATAAAACACTCGGAAGTTCCTTACTTAATGAAACCATCGCTTCTTCCCAGTACTGTGACCACAACTATGGTGTCCAGTAAGAGTAAAAAGAATTCTACTGCACACTTGGTTTTGTCATAACGAGAGGGGTGTCTTCAAGCGCTGTTCCACCATGTGTCATCCTGAACACGGGCTGAACCATATTATGACCATACATGTCGTCTCTACAGTCTCTAGGATCATGCGTGCTGTGCACACTTGGTATGATGATGGTATGCTGTCGCAGACGAATGATAACCATTTTGATAAACCGTAAATGTGGGACCAGAGAGATGTTAGATGCACGACACACACTGGAGGCGTTGACGACACGCACCCCGCTGAGAGAGAGATATGGAATGATAAAGATTGGGAAAACTACAGATGTGAGGGATATAGACTGTTGTGAGGGATACGTAATGAGGACGTAAAGGGATCCAGAATAATGTGAGGGATACAGACTGTTGTGAGGGATACGTAATGAGGACGTAAAGGGATCCAGAATAATGTGAGGGATACAGATTTAATCCTGGAAGACTAATTGTTACGATCAAAGAAGGATGTATAAGAGATGACCTGATGGTCCTCTTAAAGAATAAAGATCTTGTGGTAAAACCTTGGTTTTATCGGTGTCTGTGATATTCTATTTTTCATTGTTCCAATGAAAAACGATAATTATAACATGAATGGCTGAGTCAGGTAGTGTTAGTGACGATCGTTTTCCCTTGTGATTATTATCTGTATCTTTACAGGGAAAGATTTACACTCGTGTTGCCTCGCCTGTCACCCTTGTACATATGTAGGTGAAATGTTTTACTTCTGTGTGTACACACACCACACCACACACACACACACACACACACACACACACACACACATACACTGCAAGGTGACTGTGTGGCGGCTGCGTGGGAGATTATAGCTTTCATTCTCTTTTGAATCTTTGAAGGTTGACGCTCCAGTGATTCTGACTGTATGTGTGTATGTATGTATGTATATATGTATATATGTATGTATGTATGTATGTTTGTATGTATGTATGTATGTATGTATATATGTATGTATGTATGTATGTATGTATGTATGTATGTATGTATATATGTATGTATGTATATACATGCCAAACCTTGTGTCTTTAAGTGTTTGGTGCAAGTGACGTCTGCCACACTGTCACCTCTCAGTAACACTAATTGAAAATATGCGTGTTATATATATCGTTGTGTTTCTGTAATTCGGCCCCACGCCCGTTAACCCGTCTCGGTTAACGCGCAAGTGTTTGGTGAATTCGAGGTGTAGTGTTGTTGTTAAGACCTTGGTGGGTCATAGCCATATGTTCGGTTAACTGTCAATCTTTTCTGATTTTTAGCATGGCCCCCTTCATGCCCCACGCCGCAATGCTGGTTCACTTTCTCTCTTCTGTAGGTATGAATGGTTTTTGCTCCAGAGAGCTGGCTGCTTGTGTGCCCCCACCACTAGCTAGACCAAACAATACTCGGCAAGCTGTTGCATCACATGATTATTGTATGGCCATCAGCAACTCAAGGGTGGGTCGTTTTGATACCTGCTTCTTTCCCTACACGTCGAGGTTTTCGATCTCTCTACCTTCTCGAGTATTTCCCAGTCACTATGACCTGGCACATTTCAAATGACAGGTTTTTCACTTCCTCCAAAATTCGTAAATACTTTCCCATATCTTTTCGTTTTTCCTTCTCATAATTCTCTCTGTATTTCAGTTAAGGCCCGGCCTTGATGTGGACTTAAGTCCGTGATTGCAGACTTCAACTTTGAAAAGAAAATTTATGCCAGTTAAAATTTTTTCTTTGTCGAGCAAGTGTAAGCTGGCGAGGCTTATTATGAGGTTAAGAAGGACTGAAGTTAGTCAGATTATGTAGGTGATTTCGCGTCTGGTATTGATGTACAGGTAACACAGTCATACTGCACTGTATGTGACGGGTACGTGAAGCCAGAGTAGCCTATATGTGACGGGTACGTGAAGCCAGAGTAGCCTGTATGTGACAGGTACGTGAAGCCAGAGTAGCCTATATGTGACAGGTACGTGAAGCCAGAGTAGCCTGTATGTGACAGGTACGTGAAGCCAGAGTAGCCTACATGTGACGGGTACGTGAAGCCAGAGTAGCCTATATGTGACGTGTACGTGTAGCCAGAGTGGCCTATATGTGACGGGTATGTGTAGCCAGAGTAGCCTATATGTGACGTGTACGTGTAGCCAGAGTGGCCTATATGTGACGGGTATGTGTAGCCAGAGTGGCCTATATGTGACGGGTATGTGTAGCCAGAGTAGCCTATATGTGACGGGTATGTGTAGCCAGAGTAGCCTATATGTGACGGGTATGTGTAGCCAGAGTAGCCTATATGTGACGGATACGTATAAGCAGGGATTCACTAGTAGCGTAGTCACGTATCGCCAGATAGTTGCCAGTTGGCAGTAAGGTCCTACACAGAATCACAAACGTTGAACATCCGGATGTTCTGTGTTAGGTTAGTGTGTGGGGGTGGTAGTGTTACTGTTGGCCCAGATAAAAACCTCACTTGGTCTCGGCACAAGGGCAGCAGGGATCAAAGGCGGAGGTTAACACACACGACTGTGGTCGCGTAAAGACTGCTGGGTTATCAGATACACACCGCGCTGTTTTTCGCCGTCTTTCATCCACGCTCGATAAAGTAAAGACACTTGGGCACCACAGTTATGAATCATAATGAAAGAAAGGGACGAACTCAACAGACAGACTAACGGGGAAGGGGAAATGTAGAACGTAAACAACACAAGAGAAATTGTTGGGTCGGGAGGTAGAGGCTCGGAGCGTGTCAGGGTGTCAGCGAGGTACTACGTTACACTGAGCATCTGATAAGTGGCCAGTGGGAGGTTCCCACTCCCCATAAACATATCTGACTTATCATTACTGCTGCATATTGTCTACTCTCGTTTCCTGCCAGTGCACCACTCATGTCTCCTTTAAATAAATGAATCAATAGATCAATATATATATATATATATATATATATATATATATATATATATATATATATATATATATATATATATATATATATATATATATATATATATATATATATATTATCCCTGGGGATAGGGGAGAAAGAATACTTCCCACGTATTCCCTGCGTGTCGTAGAAGGCGACTAAAAGGGGAGGGAGCGGGTGGCTGGAAATCCTCCCCTCTCGTTATTTTTTCAATTTTCCAAAAGAAGGAACAGAGAATGGGGGCCAGGTGAGGATATTCCCTCAAAGGCCCAGTCCTCTGTTCTTAACGCTATGGAAAGGGAAATGTTTTTGATTTTTATTTACACAAACGTCAATAGTAGTTCTATAAGTTTAACCACTGTATCATAGCTTCAATGGGTCTTAAGATAATTTTTTCCATTTCAACTATTTTCTTTCAAAGCACCCATATATGAAAAATATCACTCCAGACAACACAAAATATAAAAACATTTACTTCCCCTTTAAAAAAAGTTCTGGGGATGTATGTCTTGATACACTGCGGGACACTCTACCACCTGGCGAAGGTTTGTGTTGCAATGGGTTCTTTTGAATTTACAAAACGTAGTAGCATACTGGTGGGCGGAAGAACATCTTGTACCACGCAAGGATCCACATCTGTGCAACTCCATTATGATGTTCTTGTCATGGACGCGATTCTTAAGCTTTCTGCCACGGAGGGTGAAAGGAGGGAAGGAATAGAGTGAATTGGTCGATGTGGTTGATACAGGGGTTGAAGTGATGTCAGTGGATTGAATCAGGGCATGTGAAGGTCTGGGAGTAAACCATGGGAAAGTGTGTAGGTATGTATTTTGCGTGTGGTGACAGTATGTATATTACATGTGTATGGGGGTGGGTTGGGGCATTTTCTTTCGTTGTATTCCTTGGGCAACAGGCGGGAGCGCGCTACAACTAGGCTATGATAGTCCTAAATAGGGAAATGACTTTTCCGAATACTATGTAACCGAATACCTTCCTCTCACGATGGAGATGAGCAACGGGGTCTACACGGTCATTCCAACAGGGCTCATCATAGCCAGAGATAGCATTTTTACAGAATCCTATCTGTACAAAACGCGGGGTATTTTGAATACGAATAAAGTGCATATGAACGCGCACATCAAGAGAACATACAAACTTTCAACAGCCAGGATCAAAACCGTGACCATCTGTGCCACAGGCGGGAATGCTACAGGTAGGCTATTGGGCCGCGCTAATAGGAAAATTACTATTCGAACACTATGTACTCCAATACCCTTGTCTCACGTTGGTGACAGCAACGGGGTCTTCAGGAATGACAGGCAGCAAAGATATGAATTATTGTCATATGTTTATATGTATAATGTCTGTGTATGTTATGTATGTATATTCGTTGAAATGTCATAGGTATGTTTATGTGCGTGTGTGGGTTGTTTATGCATATTTCATGTGTTTTTTGGTAGGTTGGGGCCAATTCTTTCGTTCTGTTTTTCCTTGCGCCTTACCTCGGCTAACGCGGGAAGATATAGAATGTCGTTACGCGGCAGGGGTGCCTATGTCTCCGTGGTGGTTTAATTGTTTATGGATGGGATTGTTGTAGCATGGTGAATGAAGTTTTGAGAGTAGAGCGGGCATGTATAGCGGTTGTTGTGGATGAGAGGGCTTCTCTAATGGTGAATTAGGGTGGAGAAAACTGCAGAAGCTGGTGACTGAGTTTGGTAAAGTGTGTGAAGAAGAAAATTGAGAGTTAAATATGAATAAGAGCAAGGTTGTTAGGTTTCAGTAGGGTTTGAAGGACAAGTTAATTGAGAGGTAAGTTTGAATGGAAAAAACTGGAGATGTGAAGGTTTTAGATATATTGGAGTGGATTTAGCTGCCGGATGGAAACCATGGAAGCGGAAGTGAGTCACAGTGGTGGGGGAAGGGGGCGAAAAGTTCTGAGTAGCGTTGTAGAATGTCGTGGTGAAGGCGAGAACGTTATTTCGGAGAGCAAAAATGGGTATGTTTGAAAGAATTGTGGTTCCAACAATGTTATATGGTTGTGAGGCGTAGGCTCTAGATAGGGTTGTGAGGAGGTGGGTGGATGTGTTGGGAAATCAAGTGCTTGAGGACAATATGTGGTGTGAGTGGTTTGATTCGTTGTAAGTAAAGAAAGGGCAAGAGGGATGTGTGGTAATAAAAAGGAGTGTGGTTGAGAGAAAGAAGAGGGTGTATTGAAATGGTTTTGGTCACGGTGGAGAGAAAGAGTTGAGGAAAACGATTGACAAAGGGGATATATGTTGTCAGAGGTAAAGGGAACCGAGGAGAAACGGGAGAACAATTGGAGGTGGAAGGATAGAGTGAAAAAGATTTTGGATTGATCGAGGCCCCTGAACTTGCAGGGGATGAAAAGTTCGGTGCAAGGAATAGCGTGAATTGCAACGATGTGGTATACCGGGGTGATGTGCTGTCAGTGATTGAAATCAGGCTGTGAAGCGTTGGGGTAAACCATTGGAAAGTTCTGTAGGGCCTAGATGTTGGAAAAGGTGAGGCTGTGGTTGCGGTGCATTACACATGACAGCTAGTGATGAGTGTTGAACGAATGTTGCCTTTGTTTTTTCCTGGCGTACTTTACGCGCACGGGGGGAAGGGGGTGTCATTTCGTGTGTGGCGGGGTGGTGGAAGAATGGATGAAGGCAGAAAGTAGGAAATTATGTACTATGTATATATGTATATGTCGGTGTATGTATATGTTGTATACGTTGAAATGTTTAGGTATGTATATGTGCGTGTGCGGGTGTTTATACATATACATGTGTATGTGGGTGGGTTGGCCATTTCTTTGTCTCGTTTCCTTGAAAGCTACCTCGCTAACGCGGGAAATGGCGTTAAGACAAGGGAGCAAATGGGAAACTTCAATGGAGGGCGCAAATGGGGAGGTGATAACAAGTAGGTGGTGATGTGAGAAGGAGATGGAGAGTGAGTATTTTGAAGGTTTGTTGGTTGTGCTTGATAATAGAGTGGCAGACATAGGGTGTTTTGGTCGAGGTGGTGTTGCAAGGTGAGATGGTTAGGGGAGAATGATTGGTAAACAGAGAAGGAGGTAGTAAAAGCTTTGCGGGAGATGAAGGCGCAAGGCAGCAGGTTTGGATAGTTATTGCAGTGGTAGTTTATTAAAAAAAGTTGGTGACTGTGTTGTTGACTGTGGTTAATAAGTATATTCAATGTATGTATGACTCATGGTGAGTGCCTGAGGTGGTTGGGCGGGGACTGCTTGCATAGTGCTATTTGTACAAAGGCAAAGTGATAAGATGTGATGTGCTTCAAAAATACAGAGGTATAAAGTTTTGTTGAGTATTCGGGAAAATTATATGGGAGGGTATTGATTGAGGGGTGAAGGATGTACAGGCATCGTTGGGGAAGAGGGTTGGTTTCAAATGGTAGGGATTGTGGATCAGGTTGTTTGCTTTGAAAAAGTAGTGAGAAATCTTAGAAAAGAAAAGGTTTTGTATGAAAGTTTTTGGTGGGGAGAAGGTTGATAGAGTGATAGAGTGCTTGTGGAAGGTTTTTAAGAATAATGGTTGGGGGAAAATTTGTTAGAAGCAGTAAAAAGTTTTTATCAGGATTGTAAGGCATGTGTACGTGTAGGGGGAGGAAAAGTGAAATTGGTTCTCAGTGAATGTGGTTTCAGCAGGGGTGTGTGTTTGTCCCATGGTTTTTTTTAATTTGTTTATGGATGGGGTTGTTGGGAGGTAAATGAAGATTTTTGGGAAAAGAGGGGCAGTAGAAGTCTGTTGGGGAGAGAGGCTTGGGGGGTTCAGTTTTGTTCGTGATGAACGCGCTGGTGGCTGTTCATGTGGAAACTGCAGAAGCGGGTGATGAGTTTGGTAAAGTGTTGTGGAAGAAGAAAGTTAAGAGAAAAGTGAAAAGAGAAAGGGTTTTAGGTACAGTGGGTGAGGGTCAAGTAAATTTGGGGAGGGATTTTGAAGGAAAAAAAATGGGGGAAGTAAAAGTGTTTTAGAATCGGGGAGGGGTCGGGCAGCGGATGGAACCAGGGAAGCGGAAGTGGATTTAGGGTGGGGGAGGGGGCGAAAATTTGGGGGCCTTTGAAAAATGTGGGGAAAAGCCGAAAAAATTATTCGGAAACAAAAGGGTATTTTTGAAGGAATAGTGGTTCCAAATGTTGTATGGTTGCGAGGCATGGGTTTGGATAGATTTGTGCGCAGGAGGGGGAGTGCTGGAAATGAGATTTTGAGGAAAATGTGTGGTGTGAGGGGGTTTTGATCGATTGAGAAAAGAAAAGGGGAAGGAGATGTGTGGAAATAAAAAAGAGCGTGGTTGAGAGAGCAGAAGGGGTTTTTTGAAGGGGTTTTGGGCACTGGGGGGGGGAATGAGTGAGGAAAGATTGCCCAAGAGGATATATGTGTCGGAGGTGGAGGGAAGAGGAAAAGAGGGAGCCCCAAATTTGGAGGGGAAAGATGGAGGAAAAAGATTTTTTTTGATGGGGCCTTGAACATGCAGGGGGTGAAAGGGGGCAAGGAATAGGGGAAAATTGGAGCGATGTGGTATACCAGGGTTGACGTGCTGTCGTGGATTAAATCAAGGGTGAAGCGTCGGGGTTAAACCATGGAAAGCTGTGTAGGTAGTATATTTGCGTGTGTGGCGTATGTATATACATGTGTATGGGGGTGGGTTGGGCCATTTCTTTCGTCTGTTTCCTTGCGCTACCTCGCAACGCGGGAGACAGCGACAAAGCAAAAAAAAAAAAAAAAAAATTATATATATATATATTATATATATATATATATATATATATATATATATTATATATATTTATATTTTAAAATATTATCCCTGGGGTAGGGGAGAAAGGGAATTTCTTCCCACTTATTCCCTGCGTGTCGTAGAAGGCGAAATAAAAGGGGAGGGAGCCGGGGGGTGGAAATTTCCCCCCTTTTTTTTTTTTTTTTTTAATTTTCCAAAAGAAGGAACAGAGGGAAAGGGGGGCCCGGTGAGAATATTCCCTCAGAGGCCCAGTCCTCTGTTCTTAACGCTACCTTGCTAATGCGGGAAATGAAGAATAGTTTGAAAAAAAGATATATATATATATATATATATATATATATATATATATATATATATATGTATAATAATAATAGTAATATGTGTGTGTGTGTGTCAGGTGTTTGCTTTGAAGAATTTGTGTGAGAAGTACTTAGAAAACTAGATGGATCTGTATGTGGCATTTATGGATTTGGATAAGGCATGTGATAGGGTTGATAGAGATGCTGTGTGGAAGATCTTAAGAGTATACAGTGTGGGACGCAAGCTGCTGGAAGCACTGAGAAGTTTTTATCAAGGATGCAAGGCATGTGTACGAGTAGGAAGACAGGAGAGTGATTGGTTCCCAGTGAAGATCGGTCTGCGGCAGGGGTGTGTAATGTCCCCAAGGTTGTTTAATTTGTTTATGGATGGGGTGATTAGACAGGTAAATGCAAGAGTTTTGGAAAGAGGGACGAATTTGCAGTCTGTTGGGGAAGGGCCTAGGAAGTGAGTCAGTTGTTGTTCGCCGATGATACAGTGCTGGTGGCTGATCCGAGTGAGAAACTGCAAAAGTTGGTGACTGAGTTTAGGAAAGTGTGTGAAAGGAGAAAGTTGATAGTAAATGTGAATAAGATCAAGGTTATTAGGTTCAGCAGGGTTGAGGGACAAGTTAGTTGGGATGTAATTTTGAAGGAAGTGAAGTGTTTTAGATATCTGGGAGTGGACTTGGCAGCGAATGGAACCATGGAAGCGGAAGTGAGTCACTGAGTGGGGGAAGGGGCGAAGGTTCAGGGAGCGATGAAGAATGTGTGGAAAGAGAAAACGTTATCTTGGAGGGCAAAAATGGATATGTTTGAAAGAATAGTGGTTCCAACAATATTATATGGTTGCGAGGCATAGGCTATAGATGGGGTTGTGCGAAGGAGGGTGGATGTGTTGGAAATGAAATGTTTATGGGCAATATGTGGTGTGATTTGGTTTGATCGAGTAAGTAATGAAAGGGTAAGAGAGATGTGTACAAATAAAAAGAATGCGGTTTTTGAGAGAGCAGGAGTGGGTGTGTTAAGATGGTTTGGTCACATGGAAAGAATGAGGGAGGAATAATTGACAAAAAGGATATATGCGTCTGAGGTGGAGGGAACGAGGAGAAGTGGGATACCAAATTTGAGGTGGAAGGTTGGAGTGAAAAAGATTTTGAGCGATTTGGGCCTGAACATACAGGAGGGTGAGAGGCGTGTCAGGAATAGAATGAATTGGAAAGATGTGGCATACCTGGGGTCGACGTGCTCTCAAAGGACTGAACCAGGGCATGTGAAACGTTTGGGGTAAACCATGGAAAGGTTTGTGGGGCCTAGATGTGGGTAGGAGCTGCAGTTTCGGTACACTATACGTGACAGCTAGTGAATGAGTGTAAATGAATGTGGCCTTTTTTTTCTTTTCTTTTATGTCTTTTTTGGCGCTACCCCGCTGAAGCGGGGAGTAGCGATGCTGTTTCCTGTGCCACGGGCGGGATGGCGCCGGGAATGGATGAAGGCAATCAAGTATGAATATATATATCATACAAACCCCCAACTGCCAGGATCGAACCCGGGACCCTTGTGCAACGGGCGGGAGCGCTACCGCTGGATATGATCTCCCCTAATAGGAAATGACTATTCGAATACTATGCACTCGAATACCCTTCGTCTCACGTTGTGAGCAACGGGGTCTACACCGGTCATTTCCCAACAGGCACACATAGCCAGCATATAACATTTTACCGAACCTAACTGTACAGCGCGGAGGTATATGAATACGAATAAAGCGCATATGAACGCGCCCCTTCATAGAACATACAAACCTCCAACAGCCAGGATCGAACCCGGGACCCTTGTGCAACAGGCGGGAGCGCTACAACTAGGCTATGATCGTCCCTAATAGGGAAATGACTATTCGAATACTATGTACCCGAATACCCTTCCTCTCACGATGGTGAGCAACGGGGTCTACACCGGTCATTTCCCAACAGGCTCACATAGCCAGCAGATAGCATTTTACAGAACCTAACTGTACAACGCGGAGGTATATGAATACGAATAAAGTGCATATGAACGCGCACCTTCAGAGAACATACAAACTTCCAACAGCCAGGATCAAACCCGGGACCTCTGTGCCACAGGCGGGAATGCTACAGTTAGGCTTTGGGCCTGGCTAATAGGAAATTACTATTCGAACACTATGTACTCCAATACCCTTCGTCTCACGTTGGTGAGCAACGGGGTCTTCACGGAATGAAGGCAGCAAGTATGAATTATGTACATATGTATATATGTATATGTCTGTGTATGTATATGTATGTATACGTTGAAATGTATAGGTATGTATATGTGCGTGTGTGGGTGTTTATGCATATACATGTGTATGTGGGTAGGTTGGGCCATTCTTTCGTCTGTTTCCTTGCGCTACCTCGCTAACGCGGGAGATATGAATGTCGGTTTGCGGCAGGGGTGCCTATGTCTCCGTGGCTGTTTAATTTGTTTATGGATGGGATTGTTAGCAAGGTGAATGCAGTTTTGGAGAGAGGGGCAAGTATGCGGTCTGTTGTGGATGAGAGGGCTTAATGGCTGATTCGGGTGAGAAACTGCAGAAGCTGGTGACTGAGTTTGGTAAAGTGTGTGAAAGAAGAAAATTGAGAGTAAATATGAATAAGAGCAAGGTTGTTAGGTTCAGTAGGGTTGAGGGACAAGTTAATTGAGAGGTAAGTTTGAATGGAAAAAACTGGAGGATGTGAAGTGTTTTAGATATATTGGAGTGGATTTAGCTGCGGATGGAACCATGGAAGCGGAAGTGAGTCACAGGGTGGGGGAGGGGGCGAAAGTTCTGGTAGCGTTGAAGAATGTGTGGAAGGCGAGAACGTTATATCGGAGAGCAAAAATGGGTATGTTTGAAAGAATAGTGGTTCCAACAATGTTATATGGTTGTGAGGCGTAGGCTCTAGATAGGGTTGTGCGGAGGTGGGTGGATGTGTTGGAAATCAAGTGCTTGAGGACAATATGTGGTGTGAGGTGGTTTGATCGAGTAAGTAATGAAAGGGCAAGAGAGATGTGTGGTAATAAAAAGAGTGTGGTTGAGAGACCAGAAGAGGGTGTATTGAAATGGTTTGGTCACGTGGAGAGAATGAGTGAGGAAAGATTGACAAAGGGGATATATGTGTCAGAGGTAAAGGGAACGAGGAGAAACGGGAGACCAAATTGGAGGTGGAAGGATAGAGTGAAAAAGATTTTGATTGATCGAGGCCTGAACATGCAGGAGGATGAAAGTCGTGCAAGGAATAGAGTGAATTGCAACGATGTGGTATACCGGGGTCGATGTGCTGTCAGTGGATTGAAACAGGGCATGTGAAGCGTCTGGGGTAAACCATGGAAAGTTCTGTAGGGCCTAGATGTGGAAAGGGAGCTGTGGTTGCGGTGCATTACACATGACAGCTAGAGACTGAGTGTGAACGAATGTTGCCTTTGTTTTTTCCTGGCGCTACTTTACGCGCACGCGGGGGGAAGGGGGTGTCATTTCGTGTGTGGCGGGGTGGTGGCAGGAATGGATGAAGGCAGAAAGTATGAATTATGTACATATGTATATATGTATATGTCTGTGTATGTATATGTATGTATACGTTGAAATGTTTAGGTATGTATATGTGCGTGTGCGGGTGTTTATACATATACATGTGTATGTGGGTGGGTTTGGCCATTTCTTTCGTCTGTTTCCTTGAGCTACCTCGCTAACGCGGGAGACAGCGTCAAGGTATGGAGAAAGATGGGTGATTATTGGTGCATATGCACCTGGGCACGAGAAGAAAGATCATGAGAGGCAAGTGTTTTGGGAGCAGCTGAGTGAGTGTGGTAGTAGTTTTGATGCACGAGACCGGGTTATAGTGATAGGTGATTTGAATGCAAAGGTGAGTAATGTGGCAGTTGAGGGAATAATTGGTGCACATGGGGTGTTCAGTGTTGTAAATGGAAATGGTGAAGAGCTTGTAGATTTATGTGCTGAAAAAGGACTGGTGATTGGGAACACCTGGTTTAAAAAGAGAGATATACATAAGTATACGTATGTAAGTAGGAGAGATGGCCAGAGAGCGTTATTGGATTACGTGTTAATTGATAGACGCGCGAAAGAGAGACTTTTGGATGTTAATGTGCTGAGAGGTGCAACTGGAGGGATGTCTTATCATCATCTTGTGGAGGCGAAGGTGAAGATTTGTAGAAGTTTTCAGAAAAAAAGAGAGAATGTTGGGGTGAAGAGAGTGGTGAGAGTAAGTGAGCTTGGGAAGGAGACTTGTGTGAGGAAGAACCAGGAGAGACTGAGTACAGAATGGAAAAAGGTGAGAACAAAGGACGTAAGGGGAATGGAGGAGGAATGGGATGTATTTAGGGAAGCAGTGATGGCTTGTGCAAAAGATGCTTGTGGCATGAGAAGCGTGGGAGGTGGGCAGATTAGAAAGGGTAGTGAGTGGTGGGATGAAGAAGTAAGATTGTTAGTGACGGAAAAGAGAGAGGTATTTGGACGATTTTTGCAGGGAAATAATGCACATGAGTGGGAGATGTATAAAAGAAAGAGACAGGAGGTCAAGAGAAAGGTGCAAGAGGCGAAAAAGAGGGCAAATGAAAGTTGGAGTGAGAGAGTATCATGAAATTTTAGGGAGAATAAAAAGATGTTTTGGAAGGGGGTAAATAAAGTGCGTAAGACAAGGGAACAAATGGGAACTTCAGTGAAGGGGGCTAATGGGGAGGTGATAACAAGTAGTGGTGATGTGAGAAGGAGATGGAGTGAGTATTTTGAAGGTTTGTTGAGTGTGCTTGATAATAGAGTGGCAGACATAGGGTGTTTTGGTCGAGGTGGTGTGCAAGGTGAGATGGTTAGGGAGAATGATATGGTAAACAGAGAAGAGGTAGTAAAAGCTTTGCGGGAGATGAAAGCCGGCAAGGCAGCAGGTTTGGATAGTATTGCAGTGGAGTTTATTAAAAAAAGTTGGTGACTGTGTTGTTGACTGGTTGGTAAGGTTATTCAATGTATGTATGACTCATGGTGAGGTGCCTGAGGATTGGCGGGATGCTTGCATAGTGCCATTGTACAAAGGCAAAGGGGATAAGAGTGAGTGCTCAAATTACAGAGGTATAAGTTTGTTGAGTATTCCTGGTAAATTATATGGGAGGGTATTGATTGAGAGGGTGAAGGCATGTACAGAACATCAGATTGGGGAAGAGCAGTGTGGTTTCAGAAGTGGCAGAGGATGTGTGGATTAGGTGTTTGCTTTGAAAATTGTATGTGAGAAATACTTAGAAAAGCAAATGGATTTGTATATAGCATTTATGGATCTGGAGAAGGCATATGATAGAGTTGACAGAGATGCTCTGTGGAAAGAGGCTCTGTGGGAGGCAAGTTGTTAGAGGCAGTGAAAAGTTTTTATCGAGAATGTAAGGCATTTGTACGTGTAGGAAGAGAGGAAATTGATTGGTTCTCAGTAAATGTTCGTTTGCGGCAGGGGTGCGTGATGTTTCCATGGTTGTTTATTTTGTTTATGGATGGGGTTGTTAGGGAGGTGAATGCAAGAGTTTTGGAAAGAGGGGCAAGTATGCAGTGTGTTGTGGATGAGAGATCTTGAGAAGTGAGTCAGTTGTTGTTCGCTGATGATACAGCGCTGGTGGCTGATTCGTGTGAGAAATTGCAGAAGCTGGTGACTGAGTTTGGTAAAGTGTATGAAAGAAGAAATCTGAGAGTAAATGTGAATAAGAGCAATGTTATTAGGTACAGTAGGGTTGAAGGACAAGTCAATTGGGAGGTAATTTTGAATGGAGAAAAACTGGAGGAAGTGAAGTGTTTTAGATATCTGGTAGTGGATTTGGCAGCGGATGGAAGTCGAGAACGTTATCTTGGAAAGCAAAAATGGGTATGTTTGAAGGAATAGTTCTTCCAACAATGTTATATGGTTGCGAGGCGTGGGCTATGGATAGAGTTGTGCGGAGGAGGTGGATGTTCTGGAAATGAGATGTTTGAGGACAGTATGTGATGTGAGGAGGTTTGATCGAGTAAGTAATGAAAGGGTAAGAGAGATGTGTGGTAATAAAAAAGAGTGGTTGAGAGAGCAGAAGAGGGTGTTTTGAAATGGTTTGGTCACATGGAGAGAATGAGCGAGGAAAGATTAACAAAGGGTATATTTGACAGAGGTGAAGGGAACGAGGAGAAGTGGGAGACCAAATTGGAGGTGGAAAGATGGAGTGAAAAAGATTTTGAGTGATCGGGGCCAGAACATGCAGGAGGGTGAAAGGCGTGCAAGGAATATAGTGAATTGGGACGATGTGGTATAGCGGGGTCGACGTGCTGTCAATGGATTGAACCAGGGCATGTGAAGCGTCTGAGGTAAACCATGGAAAGTTGTGTGGGGCCTGGATGTGGAAAGGGAGCTGTGGTTTCGGTGCATTATGCATGACAGCTAGAGACTGAGTGTAAACGAATGGGGCCTTTGCTGTCTTTTCCTAGCGCTACCTCGCGCACATGCGGGGGGAGGGGATTGTCATTTCATGTGTGGCGGGGTGGTGACTTGAATGAATAAAGGCAGACAGTATTGATTATGTATATTAATTATATATATATATATATATATATATATATATATATATATATATATATATATATATATAGGGATGTATATGTGTATATGTGGACGTGTATCTATGGATATACATGCGTATGTGGGTGGGTTGGGCCATTCTTTCGTCTGTTTCCTTGCGCTACCTCGCTAACGCGCTACGTCGCTAACGCGGGAGACAACGACAAAGTATAATAATAATATATATATATATATATATATATATATATATATATATATATATATATATATATATATGTAGGAAGCTTTTTATTTCTTAGAAGCAGCATATAAGAATTTGAGGTTAACATGTTAATGGACAACAATGTTACAATTTACGTTGACAGATATTGTATCTCTAATCTTCTACTTATCTTTTAACTGGAATGTTTTTTTTTTCTTGCATTTTAATTTTGTGTAACAGCTTTAGTGATTTATCTGCTAACCCAAGACGGTTCTGCCTCAATATTACTCTCACGGTACCGCTGAGGTATGTATAATGCTGTATGTGTCAACAGCCTGTCCATTACTTTCATGAGGAGAGGGAATGTATGAGACACTGTCCTTCATGTGTCCATGTTCAGTGTATCCATAATGGACGGATGGCCTCGGAGGGTGTGCACGTGTCACTGAGCATCACATTGTTGACGTCTTGTGCATCGTTGGCAGTATACCTCCTCCCACACTCGTGAGGAACGAGACTGTTATGACTCACCAGCCCACTTTTGAAAGCTAATGGCTCTCGCTACGTCTGTCGTGTTCTAACCTACTGCAGTACTTGAGGACCCCGGTCCATGAGCTTCCATGTACTGCAGAAGGTCGTCTGTCCTACTTCTGAGGCTCTTATCTGTGGTGTGTCCTTAACTGACTGTTACAACAGATGAGAGCCCTGTCTGCCGTGTTCCTTTCTACCACAACAGCTGAGAGCCGTGTCTACCGTGTTCCTTGCTACAACAACAGCTGATAGTCCCGTCTGTTGTGTTCCTTTTTACCACAACAGCTGAGAGCTCTGTCTGCCGTGTTCCTTGCTACGACAACAGCTGAGAGCTCTGTCTGCCGTGTTCCTTGCTACGACAACAGCTGAAAGCTCTGTCTGCCGTGTTCCTTGCTACAGGCTCGGTCGAGAGCCTTCATTAGTCATGGTTTTATCAAGGTGTGAACGGTTGGGAGCCCCGTCTGCCGTGCAACTTGCTGCCACAATAGATGACAGCCTACCATGTGCGCCTCGTTGCCACAGCAATTGATGGCCGTGTCTGCCATGTTCCTCGATGTCAGGACGTCTGAGAGTCACGTCTTATGTACTCCTCCCAGTCACAACTGTTGTAACCCTCATCTTCTCTGCTCTGAGGTATCAGTAACTGAACGTCCATTCTGCCGTGAACACGGCTCTCTCACAACACCCGGGAGCCTCATCTCTTGTCATATTTATCACTGCAGATGAGTCCTCGTTTGCTGGAATTCGTCAGAGAATGGGAATCTGTGGCGTTCACAGGTATCACAGCATCTTGGAGTCTTATCTGCCGTGTTCTTATCGTCTTTAGTGTTTTGATTACGTAAGGTAGAGTTCATTCGTCTGCCATACTCCAGACTTTCATAGATAATGAGAGTTCCTTCTATAAGATGAAGACTAACCATACCGTAGTCTCAGGAATCTCGGTACCTAATACTTTACTGTTCTCAGTTTGAACCAAAGAGCTAAACATGTGCCCGGCTCATACATATGCGTTTTTAATACCAGTACAGAGGGACGTCTGATGATAGGCTTTCTGATGATAGATGTACACTTTTGCTAGAAATTAAAAAAACTGACACCGTTGCTACTTTTGTACGACGAAAAGGTTGCCCTTTCTGGTGTCTGCAGACTCTTTAGCCGCCGAGGAGTTTGCCAGACGCACGATGACTGACCCCTAGACACTGTTGCCAATAATTCATCCATATCCTCGGCAGGATAGACAGTTCTGCTGGCTGCTAGGGTGATATATTATCGGGACGATATATTAGTGTAGAGCAGGAAGTCTGTGCCGTCAATATGGGAGGTATGAAGAGGAAAGATGGCTGGGATGGGTGGTTATACCACTGAACAGTGCTCGTCACATGAGCAAGCTGACGAGGTCCTAAATTTGCCTTTACTGAAAATACAGAAAGTTTCGTGTTGTTATAGAAGGTAGCCTGAGTGTATGCTGCTCCGTGTAGCCTGGGTGACCAGCATGATGCTTCTCACGTCCTTCAGGTCTTGTGGGGGAGGGAGGGACCGCTGCCGGCACTGTGTTCAGTCCCAGGTTATCATACAGTGAGTGTGAAGGGCTGTGAGAGTGCATGAATGTGAAGTACTGAAGACAGTTATAAAGACATGTCTTTGGGGGAGAATCTCTGCCTGGTGGGTAGAGTATCATCCTGGGAGAGGTGGAACATGTACCTGGGAGACATGTGTGTGGAGGTAGATTATCTGCCAGTTGATGGTATATCGTTCTGGAAGCACAAAATGCGAATATCTACTTTAGGTTTGAGTATCTGGGAGTGCTCGAAGAACTTGGCCGTGAATGATTCCCTCGGGAGAGAAAGATGATGAACAACATCGCAGGTGAAGTGAACATCTTCCGAGAGGCAATTGTTGATCTCGCTCGAGTATGTTCTGAAGTTCTTCCCGATACGAGTGAGGCGAAGCGAAGGCACATTCCTCTTATGCAAGGCCCTGACGTAAGGAGGTCGGAAATATTCATAGTGGCGGGTATACATGGAGGAGGGGGAGTGTATATGTGTACGTGTTGGGGGAGCGGGTGAGGTGGGGGGAGGGAGTCAATTAAGAGTCGGTATGTGGGGCTGGGGTTTTGATGGAGGGTAACATAAAGCCAGGCTGAAATATGTGCTATAAAACCCCAGCATCAAAGAGACGAGCCGGGGAGGGTGATATATATATATATATATATATATATATATATATATATATATATATATATATATATATATATATATATATATATATATATATATACATACATATATTTTTATTTATTTATTTTTGCTTTGTCGCTGTCTCCCGCGTTAGCGAGGTAGCGCAAGGAAACAGACAAAAGAATGGCCCAACCCACCCACATGCACACACACACACACACACACACACACACACACACACACACATATATATATATATATATATATATATATATATATATATATATATATATATATATATATATATATATATATATATATATATATATATATATATATATATATATATATATAAATGGGGAGGTGATAACACGTAGTGGTGATGTGAGGAGATGGAGTGAGTATTTTGAAGGTTTGTTGAATGTGTTTGATGATAGAGTGGCAGATATAGGGTGTTGTGGTCGAGGTGGTGTGCAAAGTGAGAGGGTTAGGGAAAATGATTTGGTAAACAGAGAAGAGGTAGTGAAAGCTTTGCGGAAGATGAAAGCCGGCAAGGCAGCAGGTTTGGATGGTATTGCAGTGGAATTTATTAAAAAAGGGGGTGACTGTATTGTTGACTGGTTGGTAAGGTTATTTAATGTATGTATGACTCATGGTGAGGTGCCTGAGGATTGGCGGAATTGCGTGCATAGTGCCATTGTACAAAGGCAAAGGGGATAAGAGTGAGTGCTCAAATTACAGAGGTATAAGTTTGTTGAGTATTCCTGGTAAATTATATGGGAGGGTATTGATTGAGAGGGTGAAGGCATGTACAGAGCATCAGATTGGGGAAGAGCAGTGTGGTTTCAGAAGTGGTAGAGGATGTGTGGATCAGGTGTTTGCTTTGAAGAATGTATGTGAGAAATACTTAGAAAAGCAAATGGATTTGTATGTAGCATTTATGGATCTGGAGAAGGCATATGATAGAGTTGATAGAGATGCTCTGTGGAAGGTATTAAGAATATATGGTGTGGGAGGAAAGTTGTTAGAAGCAGTGAAAAGTTTTTATCGAGGATGTAAGGCATGTGTACGTGTAGGAAGAGAGGAAAGTGATTGGTTCTCAGTGAATGTAGGTTTGCGGCAGGGGTGTGTGATGTCTCCATGGTTGTTTAATTTGTTTATGGATGGGGTTGTTAGGGAGGTAAATGCAAGAGTTTTGGAAAGAGGGGCAAATATGAAGTCTGTTGGGGATGAGAGAGCTTGGGAAGTGAGTCAGTTGTTGTTCGCTGATGATACAGCGCTGGTGGCTGATTCATGTGAGAAACTGCAGAAGCTGGTGACTGAGTTTGGTAAAGTGTGTGGAAGAAGAAAGTTAAGAGTAAATGTGAATAAGAGCAAGGTTATTAGGTACAGTAGGGTTGAGGGTCAAGTCAATTGGGAGGTGAGTTTGAATGGAGAAAAACTGGAGGAAGTGAAGTGTTTTAGATATCTGGGAGTGGATCTGGCAGCGGATGGAACCATGGAAGCGGAAGTGGATCATAGGGTGGGGGAGGGGGCGAAAATTCTGGGGGCCTTGAAGAATGTGTGGAATTCGAGAACATTATCTCGGAAAGCAAAAATGGGTATGTTTGAAGGAATAGTGGTTCCAACAATGTTGTATGGTTGCGAGGCGTGGGCTATGGATAGAGTTGTGCGCAGGAGGATGGATGTGCTGGAAATGAGATGTTTGAGGACAATTTGTGGTGTGAGGTGGTTTGATCGAGTGAGTAACGTAAGGGTAAGAGAGATGTGTGGAAATAAAAAGAGCGTGGTTGAGAGAGCAGAAGAGGGTGTTTTGAAGTGGTTTGGGCACATGGAGAGAATGAGTGAGGAAAGATTGACCAAGAGGATATATGTGTCGGAGGTGGAGGGAACGAGGAGAAGAGGGAGACCAAATTGGAGGTGGAAAGATGGAGTGAAAAAGATTTTGTGTGATCGGGGCCTGAACATGCAGGAGGGTGAAAGGAGGGCAAGGAATAGAGTAAATTGGAGCGATGTGGTATACCGGGGTTGACGTGCTATCAGTGGATTGAATCAAGGCATGTGAAGCGTCTGGGGTAAACCATGGAAAGCTGTGTAGGTATGTATATTTGCGTGTGTGGACGTATGTATATACATGTGTATGGGGGGGGGGGTTGGGCCATTTCTTTCGTCTGTTTCCTTGCGCTACCTCGCAAACGTGGGAGACAGCGACAAAGTATAATAAAAAAAAATAAAATATATATATATATATATATATATATATATATATATATATATATATATATATATATATATATATATATATTTCTTTCTTTCTTTTAAACTATCCGCCATTTCCCGCATTAGCGAGGTAGCGTTAAGAACAGAGGACTGGGCCTTTGTGGAATATCCTCACCTGGCCCCCCTCTGTTCCTTCTTTTCGAAAATTAAAAAAAAGAAAAAAAAAAAACCGAGAGGGGAGGATTTCCAGCCTCCTGCTCCCTCCCCTTTTAGTCGCCTTCTACGACACGCAGGGAATACGTGGGAAGTATTCTTCATCCCCTATCCCCAGGGATATATATATATATATATATATATATATATATATATATATATATATATATATATATATATATATATATATATATATATATCCCCCTCTCTGCCATTTTGTGGCTACCTGGCACAATCTTCATTACTCTGCCTCATACCAGCTAACACTTACCTTCCCAAGCTAACAACGTCTTTCCCCAGCTAACGTCTCTATTATCCAGCGTTATTACCCACACAAGAGCCTTAATCCCCCGTAACAGCCGAGTAACATCATTGTATTTTAGTTGACGTTCTTGTTCTTTATAAACGACCTCATTCCACTAAGTTAGGGAGCCATTAATCCCGTATGTTCCCAGTTAGGAGTGTTATTACGCCGCAGGCAGCCTTTTTACTTCGCAGTTAGCCGTATTCCCTCAGTTAAGAGACTTATTCAACATATAGCCTTATTTCTGGAGCTAGGAGCCTTATTCCCCAGCAGACAAACCGGTTTCCCAGCAAGCAGTTTATTCCCCATGTAACGACTGTATTCCCTCTGTTTGCACTGTATTCTTCCCCAGTAAACAATCTGATATCTAAAAGTTACAGCCATAGTAAGAATCTCGTCTCCCTCCTGACATCTTATTCCCCAGCTATGAGCCTGATTCTTGAACGAACAGTCTTATTTTCCCAGTAAACAGACCTTCTTCTCCCAGCTAACAGCCAAATTTTCCCAGCTGAGAGTCATTTCCGCAATTAACGGCTTTATTACCCAGCTAACAGTCATATCTTCCCAGCTAACAGCCTTATCTTCCCAGCTAACAGCCTTATCTTCCCAGCTAACAGCCTTATCTTCCCAGCTAACAGCCTTATCTTCCCAGCTAACAGCCTTATCTTCCCAGCTAACAGCCATACCTTCCCAGCTAACAGCCTTATCTTCCCAGCTAACAGCCTTATCTTCCCAGCTAACAGCCATACCTTCCCAGCTAACAGCCTTATCTTCCCAGCTAACAGCCTTATCTTCCCAGCTAACAGCCTTATCTTCCCAGCTAACAGCCTTATCTTCCCAGCTAACAGCCTTATCTTCCCAGCTAACAGCCTTATCTTCCCAGCTAACAGCCTTATCTTCCCAGCTAACAGCCTTATCTTCCCAGCTAACAGCCTTATCTTCCCAGCTAACAGCCTTATCTTCCCAGCTAACAGCCTTATCTTCCCAGCTAACAGCCTTATCTTCCCAGCTAACAGCCATACCTTCCCAGCTAACAGCCTTATCTTCCCAGCTAACAGCCTTATCTTCCCAGCTAACAGCCTTATCTTCCCAGCTAACAGCCATACCTTCCCAGCTAACAGCCTTATCTTCCCAGCTAACAGCCTTATCTTCCCAGCTAACAGCCTTATCTTCCCAGCTAACAGCCTTATTCCTCAGCAGCCAGCCGTATACCCCGATTGGAGGCGTCTTCCCCAGCTTACAGCTGAAAGTTCCATTTACTGCAAGATGCAGCTCTGTGCTACAAGCTTACAGCCCCAATATCCAAGCTTACAGACCCATTCTCCAAGCTTACAGACCCATTCTCCAAGCTTACAGACCCATTCTCCAAGCTTAAAGCCCGATTCTACAGGCTTACAGCCCATCAACCAAGCATACAGCCCCATTATCCAAGCTTACATCCTCATTCTATAAGCTTAGAGCCCATCAACCAAGCTTGCAGCCCCATTATCCAAGCTTACATCCTCATTATCCAAGCTTACATCCTCATTCTACAAGCTTACAGCCCCATTCTTCAAGCTTACAGCTGCATTATCCAAGCTTACAGCCCCATTTTACAAGCTTACAGCCCCATTATCCAAGCTTACAGCCCCATTCTACAAGCATACATTCCTATTATCCAAGCTTACAGCCTCATTATCCAAGCCTACAGCCCCATTCTACAAGCATACACTCCTATTATCCAAGCTTACAGCCCAATTCTACAAGCTTACATTATCCAAGCTTATAACCCCATTCTACAAGCTTAGAGCCCCATTATCCAAGCTTACAGCCCCATTATCCAAGTTTACAGCCCCATTCTTTTAAGATTGCAGCCCCATTCCACAAGCTACTAACTCTTTACCATATTAGGCTTACAGCCCAGTTCCACAAGCTTACAGCCCAGTTCCACAAGCTTACAGCCCAGTTCTCCAAAATTATAACCGGGGTTACAGTAACTTACAGCCCCCGTCCCACAAACTGAGAGCCCCATTCCATAGGCTTACATCTCTGTTTCACTGAGTAATAACACTGTCCCATAAGCTTACAGACCCTTCCACAAGCTTACAGTTTTGTTTCATAAGCTTATAGCTCCATTCCACAAATTTAGAGCCCCAATTCCAGCTAATACATCATTCCACAAGCATACAGTCCCATTCTGCAAGCTTACGGCCCCTATTCTGAAGCTTAAAGGCCCCCCCCCCCCCTCTCTCTCTCTCTCTCTCTCTCTCTCTCTCTTCTCTCTCTCTCTCTCTCTCTCTCTCTCTCTCTCTCTCTCTCTCTCTCTCTCTCTCTCTCTCTCTCTCTCTCTCTCTCTCTCTCTCTCTCTCTCTCTCTCTCTCTCTCGGGGGAAGAGTCTAGTGTACCCCAGGTGACAGAACTCTCTATCTCCCCCGGTGAGTGTTTACTGTTAGCGTGGGAGAGGCCCTTAGTGCCACACTAACATTATGGGCAGGAGGGTGGGCTCTGGGAGACCCTCCACCAACTGTATATTGGAACGGGAAACGGGGCAAGTATTATGTCCATAAACATGCCCCGGCCGGGGAGGGGCCGCTTGGGGCTCGGGGAGAGAGAGAGAGAGAGAGAGAGAGAGAGAGAGAGAGAGAGAGAGAGAGAGAGAGAGAGAGAGAGAGAGAGAGATGGAAAGTAAGACTGTGGAGCAGAGGTTGTTGATGTATAAAACGTTAAAGAGCTGTCACTCTGCACATAAAGTTGTCGTAGAGTCTACAGTATGGGGCACAGCATTACGGTCTTCAGCAAGAGGGGAGTCTGTCCCGCGTAACGCTCACCACAACAGTATGGGGCACAGCATTACGGTCTTCAGCGAGAGGGGAGTCTGTCCCGCGTAACGCTCACCACAACAGTATGGGGCACAGCATTACGGTCTTCAGCGAGAGGGGAGTCTGTCCCGCGTAACGCTCACCACAACAGTATGGGGCACAGCATTACGGTCTTCAGCGAGAGGGGAGTCTGTCCCGCGTAACGCTCACCACAACAGTATGGGGCACAGCATTACGGTCTTCAGCAAGAGGGGAGTCTGTCCCGCGTAACGCTCACCACAACAGTATGGGGCACAGCATTACGGTCTTCAGCAAGAGGGGAGTCTGTCCCGCGTAACGCTCACCACAACAGTATGGGGCACAGCATTACGGTCTTCAGCAAGAGGGGAGTCTGTCCCGCGTAACGCTCACCACAACAGTATGGGGCACAGCATTACGGTCTTCAGCAAGAGGGGAGTCTGTCCCGCGTAACGCTCACCACAACAGTATGGGGCACAGCATTACGGTCTTCAGCGAGAGGGGAGTCTGTCCCGCGTAACGCTCACCACAACAGTATGGGGCACAGCATTACGGTCTTCAGCGAGAGGGGAGTCTGTCCCGCGTAACGCTCACCACAACAGTGTACACTTTCAGTGAAGTGATTGAGTTGATCACCCTAGCTTACCCCAGGGACAGAAAGTTTACATGTTGATTTCCGACCTGTGACACCTTGAGCTTCGTATGGAGGCCCAGCTGGAGGAAGGAAGCGGAGCTGGTGTGTGGGTGAGGTAGCGCAAGGTCTGCTAACCAACAGGTGTGTCGTGACGCGCACACAGTTACGGGAAGCAGTGGTGGCTGCCGAGGTGGTGGAGGTAAAAGAGGGAAGCAACATGTCGCCCTCACAGGAGGGTGACGTAACCATGTGTTTACCAAATGTTGTCCAAGCTGGCACAGGCCACCGGACAGGAATATGGCCGCTGGCCACGGCGGGTCCTGCTGCCCAACACTTCATTCTTCTGGACTCTGGCCCATCCTGCCTGCCAACACTACATGCTCGGTGACGAGGTTACCTCACGCTACACAGGCTACACGTATCATCCTTGATAACTAGTCTGAGTGGCAACCTCTCAACTACAACTGTAGATGTAGAAGTTACAGCCCCACCCACTAATGTAGGTGGAGAGATGGCAGTAAAACAGGAAGTGCCTCCCCACCCACTACTGTAGGTGGAGAGATGGCAGTAAAACAGGAAGTGCCTCCCCACCCACTACTGTAGGTGGAGAGATGGCAGTAAAACAGGAAGTGCCTCCCCACCCACTGCTGAAGGTGGAGAGATGGCAGTAAAACAGGAAGTGACTCCCCACCCACTACTGTAGGTGGAGAGATGGCAGTAAAACAGGAAGTGCCTCCCCACCCACTACTGTAGGTAGAGAGATGGCAGTAAAACAGGAAGTGCCTCCCCACCCACTACTGTAGGTGGAGAGATGGCAGTAAAACAGGAAGTGACTCCCCACCCACTACTGTAGGGGGAGAGATGGCAGTAAAACAGGAAGTGCCTCCCCACCCACTACTGTAGGTGGAGAGATGGCAGTAAAACAGGAAGTGCCTCCCCACCCACTACTGTAGGTGGAGAGATGGCAGTAAAACAGGAAGTGCCTCCCCACCCACTGCTGAAGGTGGAGAGATGGCAGTAAAACAGGAAGTGACTCCCCACCCACTACTGTAGGTGGAGAGATGGCAGTAAAACAGGAAGTGCCTCCCCACCCACTACTGTAGGTAGAGAGATGGCAGTAAAACAGGAAGTGCCTCCCCACCCACTACTGTAGGTGGAGAGATGGCAGTAAAACAGGAAGTGACTCCCCACCCACTACTGTAGGGGGAGAGATGGCAGTAAAACAGGAAGTGCCTCCCCACCCACTACTGTAGGTGGAGAGATGGCAGTAAAACAGGAAGTGACTCCCCACCCACTACTGTAGGGGGAGAGATGGCAGTAAAACAGGAAGTGCCTCCCCACCCACTACTGTAGGTGGAGAGATGGCAGTAAAACAGGAAGTGACTCCCCACCCACTACTGTAGGGGGAGAGATGGCAGTAAAACAGGAAGTGCCTCCCCACCCACTACTGTAGGTGGAGAGATGGCAGTAAAACAGGAAGTGCCTCCCCACCCACTACTGTAGGTGGAGAGATGGCAGTAAAACAGGAAGTGCCTCCCCACCCACTACTGTAGGTGGAGAGATGGCAGTAAAACAGGAAGTGCCTCCCCACCCACTACTGTAGGTGGAGAGATGGCAGTAAAACAGGAAGTGCCTCCCCACCCACTGCTGAAGGTGGAGAGATGGCAGTAAAACAGGAAGTGCCTCCCCACCCACTACTGTAGGTGGAGAGATGGCAGTAAAACAGGAAGTGACTCCCCACCCACTACTGTAGGGGGAGAGATGGCAGTAAAACAGGAAGTGCCTCCCCACCCACTACTGTAGGTGGAGAGATGGCAGTAAAGCAGAAAGTGAGAGGATAGTAAACTAGAAGGCTCCTCCTCACCGACCATTATAGATGGAGAGATATTAAACCAGAAGGTAACTCCCCCCCCTCCCAACCACTATAGATGGAGAGATGATAGTAAAGCAGAAGGTACGTGCCCGCCCTCCCCACCTACTACTACTGCCGGGCATCACGTGGTATACATACAATGCACTGCCAAGGAAATTTTATTGTGAGGTGAGGAAGGCAAGAGGATGCGAGGCATCAGGTCACAGACACACCCTCCTGCCAGGTGACGACAACATGAAGGATAACCTTCTTTTAAAGTACACTTGAACATCTTACACCCACCACGAGGAGGTGTGAATGAGCCCCAGGCTGTGTGTGGAAGCCCTGATGAGCGAGCGATAGCCTGGCTGCTTAGTCCAGATAAGAGTAATGGCTGCCTGGTACCCGTCACCAGGTCAGATGTTCACGTGATGTGGGTCTCGAGGCATGAGTCTGGTGCGCCCTTCCTCCTCCTCTAGTGGGCTGTACACACGATCCATTAAGACCAAGTTATTGCCCTACCACTTCAAGATCAGCTTCTCCGGTGGCTAAGTGGATGTGGCCGGGGCCAGGACAGTGGTTCGGTTCTGGGAGAGGCGGGATTTATTGGCAGTCCGCACCGTGCGTCAGGAGCCCCGCGCGCCCCACCTGCGACGTTGATGAGTTGGGCGGTCATGGAATGATTTCCCCCGGATCATCCTCCCCTCGTGTGGTTGTCATGATACATACATCCCTCCCTGTCCCACGTAGGTTGACCCTCAGTATGGCTCGTGTGTAGGTGGTGGTGGTGGTCAACACGCACGTCACGAGGCAGGGGAGGGAGACCAGCTACAGTCAAGGGTACCGCCGCTCACAACCAGCCTGTTAGAAAAAAAAAGGGAGGGGTTGGGTCAGAGGGAGGGAGGTGAAGACGTGTTCGTAGTGGGAAAGATACTGGGAGGAGGCTGGAAGGTGGCAGGCCTACTGGGAGAGGGACGTGACACAGGGGTGCGGGAAGGCGAGCATAGTAAGGTGAGGGAGTCGATGCTGGGCAGGCAGAAGAGAGGTGGTGGTGGTGGTGGTGGGGGGGGGGGGGGGGGGGTAAGAGACAGGAGGTACTGGAAGGAAGTAGGATGGCAGTCCTGGGTGGCGGAAGACGCCGGTGGGTGTTTTTGAGTTTCTTTACTTTGTGATATTCATTGTCTAGCTACACACACACACACACACACACACACACACACACACACACACAAAGCACTTCAGCGACAGTATGGGTGAAGAGCACATATCTAGGGGTAGCTGGAGGGAGGCCAGTATAGAGCGTACAGTGAGTCCATTACATGGTGCGGGTGGCCCTAGGCCGAGGTACGGATGGCCCTACACCGTGGTGTGGGTGGTCCCACTCCGTGGTACGGGTGGTCCCACACCGTGGTACGGGTGGCCCTACGCCGTGGTACGGGTGGCCGTGCACCGTGGTACGGGTGGTCCCACACCGTGGTACGGGTGGTCCCACACCGTGGTACGGGTGGCCCCACGCCGTGGTACGGGTGGCCGTGCACCGTGGTACGGGTGGTCCCACACCGTGGTACGGGTGGTCCCACACCGTGGTACGGGTGGCCCCACGCCGTGGTACGGGTGGCCCTACACCATGTTACGGGTAGCCCTAGACCGTGGTACGGGTGGCCCCACACCATGGTACGGGTGGCCCACACCATGGTACGTGTGGTCCCACACCGTGGTGCGGGTGGCCCCAGTCCGTGGTTCGGGTGGTCCCACACCATGGTACGGGTGGTCCGGCACGTCCCATCTAACAACATATTATTGAAGGCGTTGCTTCATCAGGCCAGCAGACAACAGTGTCACCAACATCAAAGGGAAGTATGATGGATGCATCTTTTCAGGACACATATATCTTGGGAAAATATGACATTGACGGGTCTAGCGGAATATATTAATATATTTTAAGAACCTTTCTCGCAGGAGGCCTAATATCCTGATCCTGTTCATGAGAGGAACGTGTTGTGTGGGAGGTGTGGCTGTCCTCACGGTGAGGGTGTAGTATTGTAGGCAGGTCGAGGCGAGCCTGGTGGGTGTGTGGTCTGACGTAGGTGTCGCTATAAACAGTCCTGAGCGGCTGTCGGCGAAGGTGGCACGCTTGATTAGTACCAGCTGTTTACCCTCACTCTGTGTGTGTGTGTGTGTGTGTGTGTGTGTGTGTGTGTGTGTGTGTGTGTGTAAGCTTGAGAGTGTGTGCATAGACTTACTCGTTGTACTGAGGGTAAAGGACAGGACCCTTTACGTTGGAGTGGGTGAGGAGATGGTGCGTGCGTATGAGCAGCCTTGCTGGCTCGCCTGCAGCGCACAGTGGCGTTGGGTGGAGGGTGAAGTGTGTGTGTGGTGTCTGTCCCTGCCTCCAGCCAGCCACGTGTGTTGCACGCCCGGCACTCACTCACCACGTGGCTCCCGGCTGCTCCCACCCTCCTCAGGTATCGTACAACTCCCAACATAAAACAAGAAAGGAAATTGAAATTCTACAGAATCTCACTGATCCCCCACATCATTCGACTGTACCTCAGGATATCATCTACACCTGAGCTCCAACACGAGTGAACGTTCGCACTGTGTTAATCTGGATGGACAGACAGTTTGACAGCCCATGATGGAAACCGTATTAAGATACCCAATTCTTGATATTGGTTTTATCGTGAAATCGTAGTATGATGTCCTTATGCATTCTTGGCGTCCAAGTGAATCGTACTTTTTTTTTATTGTTAGAGAGAGATGGGTTATGTCTAGTGAGGTACGTGGGGGAGAATATGATGTTAGGAAGGGACTGGTATGATAAGTGGTAGAGGAAAATGTAGTGGGCGGTGTGATGGATGTTACATATGAGATGGTCAGGCTGGGGAAGGACGTGATGATAGTGATGTGTATGGAGGGTCCTGCCGGTGGCACGTGATGTGTGGAGAGGGTTGTACCGGGGAGCTTGTGATATGTGAAATGGTCAATGTGTTGGAAGATGTGGTAGTATGTGGGTCAGTGGAGAGATGAGAAGGCCGCCACACAAGCGAGTCGAGTGGTGCTACACACATGTGCAACAACAGGGCAGAGTATACTTTAAGAGACCGAGAACACCACACCTCACGGGCCACAGCTAACACAATCAAAGCAAAGGAAACACTTGTGCCATGAGACAGTAAGTAGACGCTTTCAACCCCCTCCCGTTAGTGTCGTCCTGACTCTACCTGTGAATGTATTTAGGTTTCTGTTTGATGAGTTCCGTCCAGAAGCTGGGTGTGGAGGCCGACAAATTTATCCCATGTGCCTATAGGATGTGTCACGCTTCACAGTCGCCTTACGACAGTCACTGTGATCAGCCTGTGTATGATCAGCCATCATTGCCCCACCTCTACACAGATCACACACACAGCCTGTGTGCACCAGACACCACCACCACCATGTACACCCGGTATGCTCCTCCGGTGAATCATATATAAAGGTTAAGGCGCCGTTAAGTGCCGCGTGGCGGAGTGTGGCCAGACAATCACGCAGTGAAGATACTCAGGCGGTTGTCATTAGTCAGGTTGCCTGGTGGGCACATGGTGAGGGCAGGTTCACCAGGTCCTGATGTTGTGGCCACCATCCCTGCTGCACACACACACACACACACACACACACACACACACACACACCCATTAATGTTAAGAGATTTCCCTGGTTATTATTATCGTACACTTCAGATGCAGTCCAAACGTTCCTTCAATTTCTCAAACTTTTCGTTTGACATAATCGTAAAATTTGATTGCCTAGCGTTGTTGCAGAGGGAGCGCTCTTGCTCTTTACTAGTACTTATAACACCAGTATCGTAGAAAACTAACCCAAAACAGTTTAAACCCTTGGACACTCTCGGGGCTGTGTATGCTAGGCACGCGGCCGTGTGCCATCCTCCTGAACTGGCTAGGGCAAACGTCCAATGTATTGCGATTCACTTCTGACCAGGCCACACTTAGACACGCTTGACCTGTAGTCTTCTTCATCTGCATCACTCATCATATCCTTCGATGTAATGAGGCCTGTGTCCCAGATGTGCTACGTGCCTGTCCCGACGCCAAGTTATACTCAGAAGTTGGAATGTTAAGTGTCGACGTGTGTGGAATATTGTCAGTCGTGTGCCCAGGTGATGCTATGCTATGATCCTACACAACAACCTCTACCTTCCTTATGTTAGTAACGCAGTCAAACATAACATTAACTACATCAAGACATACACTTACCTGTAGTAACACCCATGTTTAAGTGCAGTAAGGCCAATGATTACGTGCACTAAATATTATGACGTGCACTGAGACCTGTACTTACTTATAGGAACACCTATGATTACCTGCATGAACACATGTAAACATTTATAGTTTCAACAGCAGAGCAACATCGGGAAGCATAACGTTACTGTAGATGGGATAATCCATTATTTCTACCGTTCTTCTCCCATATTATTATCTCTTCTCTGACTTTCCTTCTTCCTCAGCCTCTTCTCAACCTTTTCGTCTGTTTTTCTCTCGTATCATATTTCTGTTTTCTTATGACCAATTTCTTCTCAGTCCACGATTCTGCCTCTGAATTTTTCACATCTCTGCCTTGTATCTACTTTTCCCTTAGGGTTTAACTCTTCCACTTTATATATAAATATTTTCTCCATGTTCTTTCATTTCTTTTAATATTACAGTATTTGTACATTTTGTGTTCCTTTAGTTCTTGAAGTATGATGAGCAGCCGTAATTCAGAAGCCTACCTGACTCATACCTTGTAGATACCCGACCTCAGTAATGACTTTCCTCTTCAGTTGGCTGTGGTAACTATTTCTCTAACATTATAATGTCACTTATCATCTATATATACGTTTTGTTCATAACATGTTGCGTATCTTTATTGCAAAATACAGCGTAGGATTCAAACGGTACGAGACTAGGCTGCATTTTATTTTACTCACCTCATTAATCGCACCAAGGGAGGTCATACTGCTGTTGCCATAACCACTGAGAAAATAGACTCGTGGCAGAGCATGACAGTGTAGCGAAGAACTCAGCTCGTGGCGTCCCTCTACACCAGAACTCTCTGTGTTATGATGGACCGTTACTGACTTCGGCAGCCACTGGAGGTTGATGAAGGGTGGTCGTATCTCTGACATAACTGGCTCACCGTCATGGTAATCATGGTCCCATGTCTGTGTGGGCCTTGGAGCTCAAGCAGATAGAATCTTCATTAATATTTGTTAAGAGTAAAATGAGGGTGAATATATAAATTGTTGCTGTCGACACCCTGTTGTTTGTTAGACTTGGACAAGGATTATTTGTTGCTACTGTGTTTATGTTTTTCACAAGCATATTACGCAGTGGTACACATACATCGTTCTCGCAAGCCAACCGCGTGAACTCTTTTCTCTGAGTCTTTTTGTCTATTCTGTAAAAACGGCAAATATATTCTTCACTACTGTCTATCCTGGGAGGGAGTCGAGGGCCTCGCTCGTTGGTGAGTGGCTCAGTAAGCGGTTTTCACCAGCAGCTGTCAGCGGGTGGATGACTCACGTGATGAAGGACGTACCTGCCTCTCTTCCTAACTAGATGCACATTTCTCTGTGCAAGACCAGTGTCCTGTCATCTTATAACTTAAGTTACTACAAGAAATACTTCACTATCTCGGTCGGTTACGGTTCATGATTAAGAAAGAAATATATTTTTTTATGTTCAGATCATTAGCAATATTTCGACACCTTTTAGATATGCATTATTTTTCTGTAATTTCTCTAGAATAAAAATTATGGTAAAGTCAAGAGAGCAAACATAGTGAAAAATTGAAATGTCACACTTTCGGCTTCAGTAGTTTCGCGATATGTTTAGTGTGCGTTGCTAAATCATCTTCATCATATGGTCATGAGGTGAATTTCCCCAGGAGTCATGTATTGTGGCCATAAACTGTTTACTTACCATTATGGAATAACATAAGAGCCCAGGTGAAGTTGTGGCTACTATCACATAAACGCGGTGTAGCTTATCATATACATTTGTTGCTTGATTGTGTGTGAGTGGTCGAGGTGGTAGTTCATGAGGCAGATGTAGGTAGCTACAGTATGTATGGTTGTCATGGAGAAGCGGTATGACCGCCAGAGATCCGGACAGATGCCGTTAGGGAGTTGCTCAGGGATGTTATTAGCGGCGCCTCCCTTGACCAGGGATCAAATGTGCAGGAAGAAAGATGAGGACCTACTTCTAGTGGCACTCAAGTTTTACCTTCACTTCACCTCGCTAGACCTGTACTTCTAGTGGTGCTCAAGTTTTACCTTCACTTCACCTCGCTGGACCTGTACTTCTAGTGGCACTCAAGTTTTACCTTCACTTCACCTCGCTAGACCTGTACTTCTAGCGGTGCTCAAGTTTTACCTTCACCTCACCTCGCTGGACCTGTACTTCTAGTGGCGCTCAAGTTTTACCTTCACTTCACCTCGCTAGACCTGTACTTCTAGTGGTGCTCAAGTTTTACCTTCACCTCACCTCGCTGGACCTGTACTTCTAGTGGCGCTCAAGTTTTACCTTCACTTCACCTCGCTGGACCTGTACTTCTAGTGGCGCTCAAGTTTTACCTTCACCTCACCTCACTAGACCTGTACTTCTAGTGGTGCTCAAGTTTTACCTTCACCTTGCTGGACCTGTACTTCTAGTGGCGCTCAAGTTTTACCTTCACCTTGCTGGACCTGTACTTCTAGTGGTGCTCAAGTTTTACCTTCACTTCAGCCCGCTGGACCTGAGTTGAGAGTTTACATCCACTTGATCTCATGCAAATGTGAAAGGAGATGAAATGATATAGTTTCGCAACACACACACACACACACACACACACACACACACACACACACACACACACACACACACAGAATGACGAAACTGTAAATTTGGACAGCATACAGAAGTATGGAAAATTATCTTACAGTAGAAATAGTTCAAGAGATGTGATCCCACAAGTGTAAAACTGCATCCCTGGCCGGTACTTATACGTAGTAGGTTGGAGGCAGCTGCCAATCAGGGAGGTGCTACCATCTGGGTACCAGGGGAGTTAGTGATGGAGGCGTAGTGAACTAGCAATGCAGTGGCTGTCAAGTTCTCCTCCCTGATCACTGTCTTTTCTCTGCCACACACTTGGGTTGGTGACATTCAGTCCACAGACACACACACTTCTTACACAACACTTGATAACATGTGCTTCTTACGAGTCGCTCTTCTCAATTAAATTTTCCTGCAGTGAATTCTATACGCCATCCTTGTCTGGTGGTAAAATCTCGTCATACGTAAAGAAGCGTAAGATATAGGTACCCACGGCTGTTTCCCTCGACTGTCTGAACACGTAATTCCACATTAACACTTCTTATGTAGATATCATTAATCTTTTTTGATAATGTAAGATTATGGTATGGAGGTGTTTGCTCCCAGAACAGTGTGATGGTGGTGGTGTCCGCTGCTGGCTGACGCTTCCAACCCACCATCATGAACGAGCCTCTCTCTCCCACACACTGATCATTTTCTTTTCCCGTCAAAGATTTTTTTATTTTTTTTGTTAAGCTTCAGTGTAGATACAGGAAGGTTTGGGTTGATTAGGGAAAGTGATTACTGAAACTCCTGTTACAGGACGCCAGGAAGGAGTTGGAACGAGCGAGCCGAATGGCACATAACACTTGTCGATCAGAATCATGTAAATCATATAGTCGTGCATCTGGCAGATAATGATAGCGTCAGACGATCTTCAGTCCGAAGAAAAAGTGACGTTTACGATCACGTCACGTAAAGTCGAACCTTAAGAAAACGGTGATACCAGCTCAGTTTATGTTAGCCTGGTGGAGTTACCAGCTCAGTTTATGTTAGCCTGGTGGTGATACCAGCTCGGTTTATGTTAGCCTGGTGGTGATACCAGCTCAGTTTATGTTAGCCTGGTGGTGATACCAGCTCAGTTTATGTTAGCCTAGTGGTGATACCAGCTCAGTTTATGTTAGCCTGGTGGTGATACCAGCTCAGTTTATGTTAGCCTGGTGGTGATACCAGCTCAGTTTATGTTGGTTTAGTTGCGTTGTCAGTTAGCATTAGAATTTTAATATTGAGCTGAGTGTGCTGGATACACGTCCTTTTGTGACGATCGTGGTTCAGGAGTAGAGGGAACTTCCCTTACCTCCTTCCTTTCTATACAGGGGTGACGTGTAGTGTGCGGCGACACCCGCGGGTGACGTGTAGCGTGCGCCGACATCCGCGGGTGACGTGCAGTGTGCGGCGACACCCGCGGGTGACGTGTAGTGTGCGGCGACACCCGCGGGTGACGTGTAGAGTGCGGCGACACCCGCGGGTGACGTGTAGTGTGCGGCGACACCCGCGGGTGACGTGTAGTGTGCGGCGACACCCGCGGGTGACGTGTAGTGTGCGGCGACACCCGCGGGTGACGTGTAGTGTGCGGCGACACCCGCGGGTGACGTGTAGTGTGCGGCGACACCCGCGGGTGACGTGCAGTGTGCGGCGACACCCGCGGGTGACGTGCAGTGTGCGGCGACACCCGCGGGTGACGTGTAGTGTGCGGCGACACCCGCGGGTGACGTGTAGTGTGCGGCGACACCCGCGGGTGACGTGTAGTGTGCGCCGACACCCGCGGGTGACGTGTAGTGTGCGGCGACACCCGCGGGTGACGTGCAGTGTGCGGCGACACCCGCGGGTGACGTGTAGTGTGCGCCGACATCCGCGGGTGACGTGCAGTGTGCGGCGACACCCGCGGGTGACGTGTAGTGTGCGGCGACACCCGCGGGTGACGTGTAGTGTGCGGCGACACCCGCGGGTGACGTGTAGTGTGCGGCGACACCCGCGGGTGACGTGTAGTGTGCGGCGACACCCGCGGGTGACGTGTAGTGTGCGGCGACACCCGCGGGTGACGTGCAGTGTGCGGCGACACCCGCGGGTGACGTGTAGTGTGCGCCGACATCCGCGGGTGACGTGCAGTGTGCGGCGACACCCGCGGGTGACGTGCAGTGTGCGGCGACACCCGCGGGTGACATGTAGTGTGCGGCGACACCCGCGGGTGACGTGCAGTGTGCGGCGACACCCGCGGGTGACGTGTAGTGTGCGGCGACAGCCACAACATATAACTTATCGGTTCAGGAGTATTATGATGACATTTATGATGCCCGTACGTCATCCATCACTCCCACAGATGATTTTTTTTCTTCTTTTTTCTACGCAACCACATCACTGGGAGGTGAAGGTGATGAATTGATCATGTTTCTTTACACATATCTTGACCTCTTTCTAGGCTTTGTGCATTTACTTGCAGGAGGACTTGGCTCTCCTGATGTGATTACTGTTTGTGTTACGGACGAAGATTTCTCGTTAATGTCACCTTTTATTTTTTCAGCTTCTAAAGCATTTGGCAAAATCTGACGTACACTAAAGAGGCTAACATATCCGAGCGAATGCAGAGTGTCTCCTTCCATATACACCTTAGATATCATCGTGTGTCATATACAAAGACATATTTGCACTGAATCCCTTGATCACTGGTTGAATATGGCCAGCCTTACGAAAAAGTAAATATCGTTCAAATTATAGATGTATCCTGGTCATGGGATATGATGACAGTGGAGAGGGGATTGGTTGGCTGGCTGTAAACAGAGTTTTGTATAAAGGTCAAGCCTCAGAATGGTTAGACGTAACAAGTGGAGTTCCACAAGGATCAGTCTTGGGACCACAACTCTCTCTCACATATATCATTGATGCTGATCATGGGCTACATTGCATGATATCAAGACTTCGCTGATGATACGGATATAAATCACAGGATGATCTTTATCGTCTATACCTTCAGACGGACAGACACAAACTGATGGGCTGGGCTCATAGGTGGCAAAGGAATTTTAGTAACGGAAAGTGCAAAGTTTTACATATCGGTAGAGTTACAGTATGAATTTTGTTAAACTGCAAAAGATAAACGAGGAAAAACGCTTTGGCGTAATGATTTCTGGTGACCTAAAACCAAGTAAGCAGTGCACAGAAGCGGTGAAAAGAACGAACAATATTCTTGGATTCATCGGTAGGACCTTCGAATTGAAGTCCGGGGAAATCATCCTTACTCTTTATAGTGCATTTGGTTCGTCTCCATCTTGAATATTGTCTTCAGTTTGATCACCTTACCTAAAAAAACAAGACAGAACGGAGAGTGTGCCGTGCCGAGCTACCAAGATGATTCCCGGACTGAGCAACCTATCCTACGAGAGAAGATTAAACGACTTGAATCTATTCAACTTAGAAAAGATGTTGAATGGTTATCTAACGAAAGTATTCAAAATCATCAAAGACTTTCATTATATTAATCCGTCTGTCTACTTAAGACAATTGGACTGATTTCATTCATATGGACACAAGACTCGTACATAAGCGTTTTACTTCGAATGAGGCGAAGTACTTTAGCATCAGCAGGATTGTTAACTTATGGAATGATTTGCCAATTAGAGTGGTTGCAAGCAGTCCTGCAGATACACTGGAGTGGTTGCAAGCAGTCCTGCAGATACACTGGAGTGGTTGCAAGCAGTCCTGCAGATACACTGGAGTGGTTGCAAGCAGTCCTGTAGATACACTGGAGTGGTTGCAAACAGTCCTGCAGATACACTGGAGTGGTTGCAAACAGTCCTGCAGATACACTGGAGTGGTTGCAAGCAGTCCTGTAGATACACTGGAGTGGTTGCAAGCAGTCCTGTAGATACACTGCAGTGGTTGCAAGCAGTCCTGCAGATACACTGGAGAATAAATTTGATAGATATTTCGCCTCAAGTCCACGACTTACATATTTGCGCCTCCTTATCATAATGACAAGTTGCAGGTTATTCTCTTTGATCATCTGTATGCCTTCCAACTTTTACCACACTAATCTGTGAGATTCATGATATCTTCCACTATCACAAACAGCCACGAAGTGGTCTGCTGCTGTTTGAAGTTCTTTGTATTCCTATGTATTCCTTTGTATGAGGCTTGTGAAGAAGTGTCTACATTATGTTGTGGGCCTTCTCATTCGATTGAGAGTGAGAGGAAAAGCAGTCCAAGATATGTTCTTGGGTTGTTTATCGTTTGATCTTGTTAACTCCTTTGAAAGACCAGAATAAAATGGGGCAAAAATGTGTCTGGGCGCTTTGACTCATGGTACAGACTTATCACGTTTCAAGTCACTGTGCCTCAGCAAAAACAGTCTGTCTCCATCCACTAGGTGGGAGACACAACTATCGTATTATACAAAGGAACAGTTTTTCATGCGAAAAAATATCGTGAACAAATATTTTGTATTTGTACGTCGGAGGCGAGACACGCTCAGAAACCCACAGCAAGGAAGAGGTTAATAAAAGGTAAAAAGAAAAGACAAGGAAAAGTATATATGAATTTTGGAGGTAGCGAAAAACCTGTCCTTTGAAATGTGCCAGATCATAGTCAGTGGGAAAGACATGAGAGGGCAGAGATTTCCAAAGCTTCGACGTTTAGGGAAGGAAACAGTTATCAAAACAACTCACCCTTGAGCTCCCAACGGCCACACATGTGTCGCAGCAGCTTGCCGAGTATTGCGTGGTCTAGCTGGTGGTGGGGGCACACAAGCAGCCAGCTCTCGGGAGCAAAAACCGAAGAAATACCTATAGAATAGGGAAAGTGAACCATCATTGTGGCTTAGGGCAAACGGATCAAGTTTTGAAGTTGACCTGGGAGATTTGCAAATCGGACAGCTTTCGACTCTGTCAAGGAAGGATGCAATGTGAGAACAGTACTCCATACAAGGACGGATAAGTTCTTTACAGAAACGGAGCAACTGTTCAGAAGAAAAGAAATTTCGATATCTAGACAGGACTCCCAGATTCTTAGAGGCAGACTTATCTATTTCCGTAATGTGGGGTTCCCGATACAGAGTGGATGTTACAGTAGAACCAACTATGTTCATTGAGTCAAGCGGTGGAATTACAGAGCCATCGAAGGAGAGAAACGTTGTGAGGAATTTTCGATACAGAGATGGGTAGAAATTGGGTCTTGAAGGCATTTAACTTGACCAGATTTCGTCGATCCCAATGAGATATCGTGTTCAAATCGGGGTTTATTAAGGAAATTGTGCGAGACGAGATGCAGATTGAGTGAGAGAAGGAGCAGAATTGAAGGATGTGGATGAATGCAGTGTTGAGTCGTCAGCGTAAGAGTGCATTGGATTAGTTGTGGAAGAGGGGAAATTGTTGATAAAAAGAAGTGTAGGAAAAAAGACAGAATCTTGATGGAGAATAAGAAGAGGGGAGGGGGTAGGCTGATCCATCAAAAACCACCTGCCGGGGAGGAAGCTAGCTAATACGAAGGAGCAAAGTTAGGGAGAGAAGCCTAAAGAGGGGAGCTTAGAGATGACACCCCGATCTCACACCCTGTCAGAAACTTTGGATATATCCATTGCAATCACATTAGTGAGATAGCAGAGAATATCACCAGTGTATATCGCCTTACGGAAATCATACTGATCAGAGAAGTACGTGGATTGAAGGTGTCTAAGGATGTGGGAGTTGAGGAGGAATTAAAAGACTTTGGAAATGGTGGATGTCAAGACAACAGAACGGTAGTTAGAGGGGATGAACGGTCACCCTACTTACGGATTGGATGTAGCAACACAAGCTTCCAAGAAGAAGGGAAAGTTCTGGTTTTTAAACTGAAATGGAACAGACAAGCAATCACAGGTGCGAGTTCAGAGGTACATGGTTTTGGTACGCGGGGATCGATACCATCAAGACCGTAAGCCTTGCTTGTGTCCAGAGAAAGGAACACTTTTCGGACAGTCCGAAAAGGGATCACGGGAAGGGGCATAGGATTAGTAAGAGGAGCATCGGGGGTGAAGAAATGTTAGAGTCATCTAAGGTAGAATCAACGGAGACACGGGAACCAAAGCAAGTTGCTTTATCTACGGCGCAGACAGCTGTAGTACCGTTAGAACGGGAAAGTGAATGAAAGGTAGAGCGATAGAAGTTGTTAGAGATGCCCTTAGCTAAAGTCCAGGAAAACCTATCAGTGGATGACGAGGAGAGGTTATCGTACTTCCTTTGAATAAAGGAACGTTTTGCCTCACGGATAACGTGGTTGCGGCATTACGGAGTGATAATAGCTCATTGGGAGTCGCAAGAAGGAGAGCTTTTCCAGGCCCATTATGCCTGATCCCGTGCCTGAATGGCCTCAGAACAGGAACGGTTGAACCATGGGCTGGAAGAAGAGGTCGTCTTGGAGCAAGAGGGGATAAATGCTTCCATCCTCGCCACAGTAACCACTGCTATGCATTTGGCGGAAAAGAATTTTCGTAAGTTTTTCCGGTCGGTTTTGTTGAGGTGCTAATATTTGCGTTTAGAAGGGGCTGCTGGAGAGGGAAGTGCCATTATAATAGATACATTTATGGCAGTGATCAAGTGAACCCATTGGGGGCGAGATTGTGTAGTTACAGCGCGAGAGGTGAGAAGCAGATCCAGAATACCATAAGTGTGGTCACAGCGGTCAGGACTATTGGTAGGATAGAAGATGAATTGCTCTAGATCATTGAAACTAGAGAATGGGAGAGCTTCAGTCCCCCCCCACTATTCGTATGGGAGGAAAGCAACCTTTCCCTATGGTGGACGTTGAAATATCCAAGTAACGCAGGAAACGGCGTTGAAGTACGGAAAAAAGTATATATATATATATATATATATATATATATATATATATATATATATATATATATATATATATTATCCCTGGGAATAGGGGAGAAAGAATAATTCCCACATATTTCCTGCAGGGGGGAGGGAGCGGGGTGCTGGAAATCCCCCCCCCCCCCCCCCCTCCCGTTTTTAATTTTCCAAAAAGAGGCCAAGTGAGGATATTTCCATTTCCTCCAAGGTTCAGTCCTCTGTTCTTAACGCTACCTTGCTAACGCGGAAAATGGCGAATGTGTATAAAAAAAATTTCTCTCTCTCTCTCTCTCTCTCTCTCTCTCTCTCTCTCTCTCTCTCTCTCTCTCTCTCTCTCTCTCTCTCTCTCTCTCATATATATATATATATATATATATATATATATATATATATATATATATATATATATATATATTTTTTTTTTGTCGCTGTCTCCCGCGTTTGCGAGGTAGCGCAAGGAAACAGACGAAAGAAATGGCCCAACCCACCCCCATACACATGTATATACATACGTCCACACACGCAAATATACATACCTACACAGCTTTCCATGGTTTACCCCAGACTCTTCACATGCCCTGATTCAATCCACTGACAGCACGTCAACCCCGGTATACCACATCGATCCAATTCACTCTATTCCTTGCCCTCCTTTCACCCTCCTGCATGTTCAGGCCCCGATCACACAAAATCTTTTTCACTCCATCTTTCCACCTCCAATTTGGTCTCCCACTTCTCCTCGTTCCCTGCACCTCCGACACATATATCCTCTTGGTCAATCTTTCCTCACTCATTCTCTCCATGTGCCCAAACCATTTCAAAACACCCTCTTCTGCTCTCTCAACCACGCTCTTTTTATTTCCACACATCTCTCTCACCCTTACGTTACTTACTCGATCAAACTGCCTCACACCACACATTGTTCTCAAACATCTCATTTCCAGCACATCCATCCTCCTGCGCAAAACTCTATCCATAGCCCACGCCTCGCAACCGTACAACATTGTTGGAACCACTATTCCTTCAAACATCCCCATTTTTGCTTTCCGAGATAATGTTCTCGACTTCCACACATTCTTCAAGGCTCCCAGGATTTTCGCCCCCTCCCCCACCCTATGATCCACTTCCGCTTCCATGGTTCCATCCGCTGCCAGATCCACTCCCAGATATCTAAAACACTTTACTTCCTCCAGTTTTTCTCCATTCAAACTTACCTCCCAATTGACTTGACCCTCAACCCTACTGTACCTAATTACCTTGCTCTTATTCACGTTTACTCTTAACTTTCTTCTTTCACACACTTTACCAAACTCAGTCACCAGCTTCTGCAGTTTCTCACATGAATTAGCCACCAGCGCTGTATCATATATATATATATATATATATATATATATATATATATATATATATATATATATATATATATATATACACTTCGTCGCAGTCTCTCGCGTTCGCGAGGTAGCGCAAGGAAACAGCCGAAAGAATTTCCCAACCCACCCACATACACATGTATATGCATAAACGCCCACACACGCACAAATACATACCTATACATTTCAACGTATTCACACATTTACATACACAGACATATACATATATGCATATGTACATATTCATACTTGCTGCCTTCATCCATTTCGTCGCCACCCCGCCACATATGAAATGGCATTTCCCATACCTCCCACGCACGCGCGAGGTATTGCTAGGAAAAGACAACAAAGGCCACATTCGTGCACACTCAGTCTCTAGCTGTCATGTGTAACGCACCGAAACCACAGCTCCATTTCCACATCCAGGCCCCACAAAACTTTCCATGGTTTACCCCAGACGCTTCACATGCCCTGGTTCAATCCATTGACAGCACTTCAACACAGATATACCAAATCGTTCCAATTCACTCTATTTCTTGCACGCCTTTCGCCCTCCTGTATGTTCAGGCCCCGATCACTCAAAATCTTTTTCATTCCATTCTTCCACCTCCAATTTAGTCTCCCACTTCTCATTCCCTCCACCTCTGACACATAAATCCTCTTTGTCAATCTTTCCTCACTCATTCTCTCCATGTGACTAAACCATTTCAGTACAGTTGCAGGGATAGCCAAAAGTTTCAGGCCAGTTCGAAATTAGACTGCATTATTCACCCGATTAGATTTTGTTCATTGCATGACAGATGAATGTGATACATGTGGATGGAGAACTTTAGTGAGATAAATGGCCTCCAGCTGGAGGATATGTAATGAGCTACGCCTGGTACCTTTTTACTTCGTTGCCGTCTGTCCTGGTGTTGGAGGGTCATGATGAACGTATACAAGTCCACCAGAGGCCGAGCCTTAATTGAAACATGGAAAGGGTTAGAGAAGGAGGAGTCACGAGAGAAGAGGAAGCATATTTAAGATTTAAGGAGGAAGTGGGTTACCTGCCACGTACAAAGGGTCAGGTCGTAGTGGAGAGAGAGAGTGCCAAGGCCTTGTAGTGTCGGGGAAAGAAACGTATCACAGCGGCTCACTGTGGTCGCTCATGGTCGTACAGTAATCACCTGACGTACCAGCTTGACGAGTCTGATGTGGTCTGGATAGAGGCGGGGGCACGCCTGTAGTCAGATCAGGGGAGCACAAGACAAAACGTATCATCTCTAGAACAGGAAAATGTAGAAAACCTGTTGATGTGTTACTGTCCACTCCAGCACGGTACATCATCCCCCCCCCCCCCTCTCTCTCTCTCTCTCTCTCTCTCTCTCTCTCTCTCTCTCTCTCTCTCTCTCTCTCTCTCTCTCTCTCTCTCTCTCTCGCGCGCACAGGGTTACATCTGTGAAAGGGCGCAGCCCGCCTCTTGCCGACGTGTATGTCATATGTTAGTGTGATCCCGTGCGGAGGTGTGCAGTTACAGGCCCGCCACTGGAGTGGGAGGGACGTGAGGGGTTGTATGGAGATGGTCAGGTATTGTTGTGGAGACATTAACCTTACACCAGGTTCCTTCTGATCCTCAATAAACGGTTTACGTTTTATTAGCTCAATTGTCCACTACCTGTTGGCCACACCTGTACATTATTATTATTATTATTATTATTATTATTATTATTATTATTATTATTATTATCATTATTATTATCATTATTATTATGATTATCATCATTGTCATTAGTATGATTATCATCTTTATACCTATTTGCAGTTTCCCCCCTTAACAAGGTAGCGTTAGGAAGACAACTTTATCATAAAGGAAAAAATTTATTTATTTTTTGTCCCTTATTTTGGAAAGTAATGATATAGGAAGAGAGGAAGGGAAGGGAAGGGGGGTATTTCTATCCTCCTTTTCCACTCACTGTAGTTGCCTTCTGCCACAGTGGAGCAGGAGGCACGTGGGCAGCAATCTTTCTCCCCGCCATACCCAGGTTCACTAATGATGTTTACATGACAGCTACCGAGGGCATGTTAGTTAATGAGGTCTTTTTTTCCATCTGTTCCTGGCGCTCCCTCGCTAACGCGGGAAACGGAGAACATGTTTGAATGAAAAGAAGGAATGTTAATGGAAGTAGTAGTAGCAATAATGATAATAATGATAATAATGATAATAATAATAATAATAATAATAATAATAATAATAATAATGATAATAATAGTAATGATAATAATGATAATGATAATGATACTACTACTACTACTACTACTACTACTACTACTACTACTACTACTAGCACTACTACTACTACTACTAATAATAATAATAATATTGATTATGATTATTAATGATAATGATAATGAGATAATGATGATGATGATAATAATAATGGTGATAATGATAATAATGATAATAGGATGGTATCGTACGTCCCATCTTCTTCCAGATGTTTCTGTGCTAGACCTGGTGTGAGTGATATCAGTGCTGCTGCTGTGACACTTGACACGTCAGGCACAGTGCCGGGCGGCTCTTAAAAACTTCTCCCTTCCCTCCAGCCTCATCACACTCCTCGCCTCTTCTTGGAAGCACATTCAATCTGTTCATGGTGGAGTCGGATAAACCTGTTGTGACTCCCTTTACTGACACATCTTTCAAATGCCGAACCAAATAACATACGCAGTAACTTCTCTCATTCAGCTTTTCCTCCTTTCTTCCGACCTGATCATTCTGTAGCTAACATTCCGACTGATAAAGCCTCTCTTCATGGTACCTTCCCTCCCTCTAATTCTATTTCTTTCTTCTCATCTCCCACCTCCAGTTCTCCCACTGAACCTGTGCCTTCTGTATTTTCCTCGTTCATGGTCTTCCAAGTACACTCCCAGCTCCAGATGGACAAGACACACGGCCCATATGACATATTTCCTCAAGTCCTGAAGGAGTGCACATTTGAACCAGCTCATACCCTTGCCGACCTATCCAGCCTTTGTCTAAAAACCCAGACTTTACCTTCCTGGTAGAAGCATGCCTTGGTGAAGTCCGTCCCGAAAGAAGGAGACCATCTTAACCTCTCTATCACCCACATTGCTCTCACTTATGCTATCTCAGAAGTCCTCGAAGTTCTCTTTAACTCTGTGTCTTAAACATTGACGATGCCATTACCTTCTATGAGATTACCGGCTCGGATTCCGTAGTAGTAGGTCCATTGGCGATCTTATATCCTGTGTGACTCACCTGTGGTCCTCGTCTCTGAGGGATTTTGGTGAAACTTTTGTCACAGCCTTCGACATCTGCAAACTGTTTGACAGGGTATAGCAGAAGTCTTTGGTTTCTAAACTCTCTACCTTTAGTTTTTTTGTTTCTCTCTGTTCCTTTGTGACTAGTTTCCTCTCTGACCACTCCACTTCAGTAATCGTTGATGAAGCGACTCCTTTCCCCTCCCCACAACCCACCCCCCTCTTACCCTGTCAACAGTGGTCCTCAGGGTTCTCTCCTATCACCTTCTCTCCTTCTTCTCTCATTGAATGATCTCTCCTACTTCTCACCCCACTCACTCTTATGATGATGAATGACACCTTCCCGCCCCTCCTGATAACGGCCCAGTTATTCGAACTGAACTCATATTCTCTCACTTCGGACCTGTTTAGCATCTCAGAATAGAGGAGCAGTAACCGAATTAAAGGTGCCCAAACGTAGTTTCTTCCAAAATATGAGTCATTCGTTCCCTCAGTTTGTATCAAAACATCACAGTTTAACCGTGTAATGATATAAACATGTTGGGTTTAACCCTATCCTCCGCTCTATCCCGTGGACGATATATGATCAATAAACATGTTGGGTTTAACCCTATCCTCCGCTCTATCATGTGGACGACATATGATCAATAAACATGTTGGGTTTAACCCTATCCTCCGCTCTATCCTGTGGACGACATATGATCACAAAGTCTGCCGTTCAGATGCTGGGGTTGTTGTAAGGAGGCCGTAGTTGCTTCTCTTGTAGGCAGCAGTTTTCATGTCAACAGGGGTTTTATACGACCAAGGATGAAATACTACTCACACACCCGGTATGGCATTTCCACCAACACTATCAGTCAGAGTGGAATGAAAAGCTTTCTGCTTCATCAGTTTCCCTGGCAATGCCTCTCTTTTACCATCCCGTGTTGGTGCAGATCTCTCTTTTCCACTGAAATCATTTTGGTCATTGCTCTCGTAAGCTGTCTGCATGTGTCCAAACCCCTCAAGGCTTGGACGCGAGACACACGGCTGGCTGCTACATCCTCCAGTTACTGTGAAGAAACTGGTCACTCGAGCATTGATAGTCATGATTTTCTTTCAAACAGCTCATCTTTGAAATTGTCTTCCTCCTTTCGTCTTTACTTTGTACCTTTAGGGGTTGGGTCTTCAAACACCTGCGGAGCCTTGACGAATTTCAACTCCCTTTCTCTCAGGCAGTATTTCTTGCTCCTTTCTCCTTACTGGATGGCTTTTGAGTAGGGCATGTTTTGCCCGTGCCACGCCAGTAACACCTGTATGGTCTCGTCAAAGAATTCAATCCAGAGGAGTCTTTGTGTCCCCGCTACACGAAGTAGCCCTGCCTGGGGCCGCAGGAGCCTCTAAAAAGAGATCCTACGATTCTTTTTAGAAAGAGGTCCTAGGGTAATTATATATATATATATATATATATATATATATATATATATGTGTGTGTGTGTGTGTGTGTGTGTGTGCATATATATCTTATGTGTGCATTTGTGTAGCACTGTGCGTACCATTCGTTAATGAGTATTTCCTGATTTTCATTTCGACATGGTTTACAATAAACATCCTCGTATTTTGAGGCAGACTTTACCATTGTCACTTACGAGCCATAACTTGCTAAGGCTGAGGCTGGGAGCCGGCACAAGAGGGTCCGTGAAGACGCCCTACACTCATAAGAGGATCTGGAAATATCTTACGACTTTCAGAACCTTTATATAACCTCTTGAGTACGACTGCTTAACCCCTTGACTACGAGAGATTAGCACCTGAAGTAAGAGGGATTATCACGATCACGTATGACGGATTTACCCACCAGTACAGTCACTACTGCGGTCATTGACGTGACTGGTGTCACTCCTGGCTACCGTGGCCCGGCCCAGCCAGACCAGGCCCACCTGCCGTGCCAGTAAACACCACGGCCTCACTGTTGACACCTCATGACGGGAGGGAAGACCCACCACCTGAGTCAGGAGACCCACCACCTTGCTGTGGCGACCCACCACCTTGCTGGGGGGACTCACCAAATTGCTGTAGGGACCCACTTTTTCTCTTCCTTTTCGAAATCTTTTATTTTTTCCCGTTGTTTGCCTTATCTTCATTCTGCTGGTTCGTTTTCTGTGCCATGCTTTAGCCTATCAAGTATTCTGTCATTGGTAGAGGCTTGTAGCTATGGCAGTCACGATGTAGGAACTGTTATGAAAGGTTCTGTCAAGTTTACAGTGAAGGAAGAACATGGTAACTCGTTTTTGCTCCAGACAGAAGGAGACGGTTGGAAAATAAAAGAATGACGTTCACCACCTTGCTGGGGGACTGCCCATGCTGTTGTGGGGACCCACCACCTTGCCGGGGGGACTGCCCATGCTGTTGTGGGGACCCACCACCTTGCTGGGGGGACTGCCCATGCTGTTGTGAGGACCCACCACCTTGCTGGGGGGACTGCCCATGCTGTTATGGGGACCCACCACCTTGCCGGGGGGACTGCCCATGCTGTTGTGGGGACCCACCACCTTGCTGGGGGGACTGCCCATGCTGTTGTGGGGACCCACCACCTTGCTGGGGGGACTGCCCATGCTGTTGTGGGGACCCACCACCTTGCTGGGGGGACTGCCCATGCTGTTGTGGGGACCCACCACCTTGCCGGGGGGACTGCCCATGCTGTTGTGGGGACCCACCACCTTGCTGGGGGGACTGCCCATGCTGTTGTGGGGACCCACCACCTTGCCGGGGGGACTGCCCATGCTGTTGTGGGGACCCACCACCTTGCTGGGGGGACTGCCCATGCTGTTGTGGGGACCCACCACCTTGCCGGGGGGACTGCCCATGCTGTTGTGGGGACCCACCACCTTGCTGGGGGGACTGCCCATGCTGTTGTGGGGACCCACCACCTTGCCGGGGGGACTGCCCATGCTGTTGTGGGGACCCACCACCTTGCTGGGGGGAGGGGGGGTAACCATTTTGTGGTAGGGACCACCACCTTGCAGAAGGGACCCACCACCTTGTAGGAGGGTCCCACCACCACCTTGCAGCAGGGACCCACCACCTTGTAGGAGGGTCCCACCACCACCTTGCAGCAGGGACCCACCACCTTGTAGGAGGGTCCCACCACCACCTTGCAGAAGGTCTCCACCATCTTGCATGTGAGACCCGCCACAGTGATAGATGACCCACATTGCTAATGAGGTCCTCCATCTTGATGAGGGACCTACCCTGTTGAAAGGAGCCTCTGTGTTGTTAGGGACCCACCACTTTGCTGGGGGGGGGGGGGGGAGACGGATTCAACACACACACACACACACACACACACACACACACACACACACACACACACACACACACACCACTGGAAGGCCCATCTCTCCGTGAAAGTGGCATGTGTCTTGCTTTCTTATTTCGCAACTCTTTTTCTATGTTTGTGTCTGTATATCTGAGTACCTATTTGCGATGACTTGTTTCAACGGTACAAGGAAGGAGTTCTACAATCGTGGGGCTCCATCTCTTGAACTTTCTTAACTACATTACAACTTTGTGAACTGGAGTCCACCTTCACGAATTCATCACTTCGTGTATTCGACGAACCATTACAGTTACATCATAAAAGTAATTCCTCACTTCTTTACTAACAAATATCTTGCTTCATATCATGTTATGGTCTCTGGTTGATAACATTTTATGGTGTCTGGTTGATATCTTATTACGGTCTCTGGTTGATAACATGTTATGGTCTCTGGTTGATAACGTGTGGTCTTTGGTTGATAACATGTTATTGTTCCTGGTTGATAACATGTTATGGTCTTTGGCTGATAACATGTTATGGTCTCTAGTTGATAACATCTTATGGTCTTTGGTTGATAAAATCTTATGGTCTCTGGTTGATAACATCTTATGGTCTTTGGTTGATAACATGTTATGGTCTTTGGTTGCATATTTTGAAGGTATGGTCACTGTTGACATAATGAGCCTGTTGTGGTCTTGACCCACATCTCCTCTCACGTCGATGGTGGACACATTTCTGGAGTGACTGTATCTCTGATTTCTTAATTCTCGTACCATCTGTGTTGCCCTCCTCTGCACTGTCTCCATTAGTTCTTTTTCCTTCTTTAAGTTCATTGATGAAACTTTTGAGTCTTATGATAGTTTCCATCAAATATACGGTGTACACAGTCTGCTCAGTTCTTCTCTGTCCTCTTCCTGGAATGGAATTCTAATGTCTGCCAGCAGACAGTTGTCTTATCTTGTAAGTCTCCTGAGGTAGGGCTCTGGAGACACTGTTATGTGTAAAGACAACCCCTCAGTCCCTCTCGAGAACACAAATATTCCTCCAGCTTATTTCCTCCGAGATAATATTCGTATCAAGGCCATGTTTTGCTGCGACCCATCACTGCATTTGCTCAGTTGAATTTCATCAACTGCGCATCAGACGAGCCCTGAAGTAAGTCTAGGTCTCCTTGTAGGGTGATGTAATGCTTAATATTATTGACTTAGCTCATGGCTTTTGGCAACACCCGTAAATATAGTCAGGTATGACCTCAGTCCATCTGGCCAGCCACTTATATGGATCAAGAAGTGTGGTGCCAAGACTGAGCCCTGTGGCACGCCACTGGTAACCCCAGCCCATTTTGTGAGGGGCTCCCCGACGTATGGCCTTCGTTACCTTGCACAGAAAATGGTCAGTTTATCGAAGATGTCTCCACCTTATTACTGCCTAGAGATCCAGCCTCTTAACCAGCCTCCTGCGTGGTACAGTGTCAGATCCTTTGTCAGTCTGGATGCACACACTCCACCCGTCCATCTGTGTGTCTGCAGGAGAGCTCCTCTTTCGTTGAAGTCTAAGATTCCTCAGTTTCTTACTTTCTTCCTCCAGTTGTTGTAACGTATGATTCAGTTTCTGTATGATAGACAATAAGCTCAGCATCCTTATGGTTCATCCTTTATTTTTTTTTCTGCTTTATTAAAGCCACATTGCTCGTCATGCATCCTCCTCGTAACGGATCATGTTACAGGTATGTGGTCATTATGATTTGTCTTCCTGACTCCATTTGTGATTTTGAAAGTCTTGCCTACAATGATCCTCGGTCTGGACTAAATATGTTTTAAATTCATTTTTTTTTATTTCACCGTTTACCTGATCCCTCACCTCATCCAGAACTTGTAAACATAGCTGTTTACGTAGAACATCTCAGTGTTCACAACCAAACTCATGTACCAAAGATGAAGACTATTAAGTAGAAATATATAAGATGAAGGAAATTAAGCACACTCGTTATTTACCACAGTTGCTTCTTGGTAATAGATTTTTTCTGACTTTCGTTCCTTTATCTTTAATCTTAATATCATAAACTTCGTGATTATGTAGTAGAGCTATTCACCTTGTATTATGATTATTCTTTAAGATTATGTTCATCAGAAATTTCTTGTGTACTGTGTACCTTCCATCAGAAATTTCTTGTGTACTGTGTACCTTCCATCATTATGTATGACTCCCTCATCCTCTCACACCCAGGGATCCTAGCGCACTCCACTCTGCCACACTAGAATGGTACACTGAAAGATTACTGCCTGTAGGAGCCCTTGTCAAATCCCTCCCGTCCCCAGGCCTGTACAAGTTGTGGTCCTGCTGAATCTTCTCTAAAAGACGCGAGCGGCTTTGCTGCTCCTGTCTCGCTGCAGCTGCTGGTGAGAGTGTGTGTGTTGGGAGGAGCTGTCATGACGACCGCCTGACGCTGCCAGTCATGCACACCCTAACCTTGCCTGACGTGGGGTCCTGGGGTTGTGCCCCCTAGCCCTGCCAGACGTGGGAGGGGTGGCGGGGCTTGTCCCCCCCCCCCCCCCCCGAGCTATGCACGCCCTTGTCCTGCTTGACGTGAGGTGGAAGACTGGGGTCGTGGCCCCTGCCCTGCTGACTTAGGGAAGGGGTGGTGGGCCAGCATATCGAGGACCACCAGTTCCATTGGCCTACTAAGTACACAATACGACATCACCACGGAGGACTGGTGGGAGATGAGTTAGATCGTAGAGTGCGCCAAATATCACCGTAAATATAAACGATCCAATTGATTTCTTAACCAGTGAAAGCTCAGTGTTCTACATAGCAGATCTCATCACCTCACCAAAGGACTTCGAGAGCGCCATTGAGAACATGCTTATGTACTCTGCCTCAAGACCCGGACTCCTGCAACTCTCTGAAGAAAAGCAAAGCACAAGCACTTACTGTTCTCTGGACAAAAAGACTACACTCTGGCATCATCTCCGAGAGTCTGACATGGACCGCACATCGCTCCACTCCGCAAAGAAGGAAGCAAATTAATCCCAGAAAACTATAGACCGACGGCAGTGAGCCATCAGTAAGATTTGCGTGAGTTTTGAGATGCAGACTGACTATGGAACCATTCCACATCACCCAGGAAAACATGGCTTCAAGGCGAGAAGCTCGTGTTCATCATAGCTTGATCATTGCGATGAAATTGAATCGGCACTGAAGCATAAGCAAAATGTTGACGTAATCCATACAGACGTAGCCAAAGCCTTTGATAACTGGGACCATGATGTCATAACACTCAGAGAGCATGATTCCAGCTGGAAGGTGGATATACAACTTTGTAACGAACAGTCGACAACACATTGTTGTAAAACAGGCTATCTCTCTCCAGAGCCTTCATGGTAAAAAGTTTGCTTCCCCAAGACACCGAACTCTCACCCCCCTTGTTCCTCATTTTCACATCTGACATTGACCTTATAAAGGATCATAGTTTCATACCCTTCACTGCAGATGGTACCAGAATCAGTCTTGAAATATCGTCGGCTGACGACACTGAGAAGCTACAAGTGGACATAAGCAGAGTTTTCTGATGGGTCACCCAAATCCTGCTTTTTCGGTGGGGAAAATTGTCAATTCCTCCTGTGTGGGAGGAGGGAAGACGTGCACTACGCCGCACGGAAGACATACACACACCACCGTATGATGTCTGGCCACCGTGGAAGAGTGGCAGTAGTGACGTCGATGAACTCCCTTCATCCAGCGACTATGACAAGAGTTGCATCTTCCAGTCAGTGTGGTTCTTGTGGACCTACAAGATCGGGAAGAGGAAACATGACGCTCCTCACGGTGCTAACCCTCGCATCAATACTGCTATCATCACCTTACAAGGCAGGCGAAACTGCTGAGTAAGTAAGGATGCAGATAGGTTTAATGGCCTTTATTGGTGCGGTAGAGGATCTGAACTACACCCGTGACCTCGTGAGACTGTACTATCAAGAGACTAGACGGGAGAGGTGTATTATCATCAACACTTGGATAAACCTCCTGACACCTATGGTTACAACGACACGCACAAATAATTCCTTACTGGCACGATAGACATGGGAGACTCTGTAGAATATTAGCACTGAGATCAAAGGTTTGATAAGCACAAACATCATGAACATCCGGGACCCAACACTGTTCAACATATTGTCTTCAGTATTGACAAAAAGTCCCATACACGTCAGATAGGCTGTGGTGGCTACGTAGGCCTGCGGGCTGCGGCCTGCAACAGGTTTGTCGACCAACGACCCAGCCAGTAGGCTGGCCTCAGCCCGACCTGTTGAGGTAGACCTCCCAACACTGATTTAAATTAGCGACAACCTTGCCTCTTACGGGGAGATCGTGCCTTGCCAGCCATCATGCCTCACGTGGGGAGGGAAGGCGGGGGTCCTGCCTCACCTGGAGGAGGGGTCTGGGGTCGTGCTTTGCCAGCCATACCCCTCAACCCTGCCTTAGGTGGTGGTCTGAGGTCGTACGAGCCCCTGACCTCATTTGACTTGTTAGGGTGGGGAGGGAGAGGGGGGGGGGTCTAAGGTATCCCCCAGCCCTCCTTGACGTGGGGAAGAGTGGGGGAGGAGTCGTACCCACGCCCAGCCTGACGTGGTTGGGAGGCTGGGATCGGCTATGTAGACCTCAGCTGGGACCGTCCCCCTTGCCCTGCCACACCTAGGTCTGGGGTTCCGCCACCATTACTCCCGGCTATATTTTTTCATTTTTTCAGTGATGTCACGATGTGACAGTGTGTGACAGGCGCCCCTCCCCTCCTTCCACACACACACACACACACACACACACACACACACACACACACACACGTGGTCTGCCTGAAGCCACCATAGATAGAAGTACTGGGTGTGGTATGTCAGAGGGGACCCAGGGCCTGCCAGCTGAGGGCTGAGCCAGGTGATGCCTCTCCCTCCCTCTCTTCTCCCACACTCACTCCTCCCTCTCTGGTTTCTGCCTCTCCCACTCTCCCATACGACCTCACCCCTGCCTCTCTTGCTCACTGTTTTTTGGCATCACGTTCCTCCTCCTCTCCTCTGTCTTGCACGCTCTCTCCCAGAGGTTAACGAGACAACTCGTGTGTGTGTGTGTGTGTGTGTGTGTGTGTGTGCCCATATCTTTTTTCATGTTCGCCGTTGCCCACGTTAGCGAGGTACCGCCAGCAGCAGACGAAGAATGGCTCCATTCGCTCACATCTGTTCCCTAGCTACCACGTGTAATGCAGCGAAACCTACAGCCTGCTAACCAGAGCCAGGCCTCACAGAGCTTTCCTTGAATTTCCCCGGCTGCTTCATATGCCCTAGTTCAGTCCACTGATAGCACATCGCCCCCGTATACCACAACTCTCCATTGCACTCTATCCCGTGCAGGATATTTACCCTCGTGGATGTTCAGGCTTTGAACACTCAAAATCTTTTTCATCCCATCCTTGAGACATCTCCACTTTGATCTCCTTATCTTTATTTCCTCCATTATTGACATGTTTATCTTCTCTGTCAACCTCACCTAAATCATTCTCTATGTATGTCCAAACCAGTGCAGCTCACCTTCAGCTCTTTCAACCATACTCTATTTATTACTATATCTGTTTCTTACCTTCTTACTACTTACTGGATCAAACCTCCTCACATCACATATTGTCATCAAACATTTATTTCTAACATTTGCAATACCTCGTATCCATACATCAGTGGGACTCTATTCCTTCAAGCATAATCATTTTCGCCCTCGAAGATAACGACTTATCTTTCCACACAGTCCTCAATGCTCCCAGAACCTTCGCTCCCTCACCCACCCAATGACTCACTTCCGCTTCCATGCTTCCATTCGTTTCCATGTCTTCTCTCAGGTATCTAGATAACTCCACTTCCTCCAGGTTTTCTTTATTCAAATTCATACCCCAACTAGCCTATCCCTCAACCCTGCTAAAACTAATAACCTTGCTTTATTCACATTCACTATCAACTTCTTCCTTTCTCACACTTTCCCAAACTCGAACACCAGCTTGTGCAGTTTTGCACTCGAATCTTCCTCCAGCGCTTTGTCATTAAGAAACAACTGACTCTCTTTCCAGACACTCTGATCCAGCAGACTGCATACCTCACCAACCTATCCATAAACAAATTTAACACCATAGTAACATCACACAACCCTGCCGCAGGACCACCTTTACCTGGAACCATTCCTCCTCCTGTAAACTTACTCACATACGCGCCTTACGGAGTGCTCTTGATAAAAACTCCTCCTGCCTCAGATAACTTTCCTCCCACACCATATCTTTGTAAAATCTTCCACAGAGTATCTCAATCAACCGTGTCATAGGCTTTCTCCAGATCCACAAGATAATGATCAGACATCCCTCCAGTTGCACCTCTCAGCATATCAACATACAAAAGTCTCTCTTTCACGCGCCTATCAATTAACACGTAATCCAATAACGCTATCGGGCCATCTCTCCTACTTACATACGTATACTTATGTATATCTCTCTTTTTAAACCAGGTATTCCCAATCACCAGTCCTTTCTCAGCACATAAATCTACAAGCTCTTCATCATTCCATTTACAACACTGAACACCCCATGTACACCAATTATTCCCTCAACTGCCACATTACTCACCTTTGCATTCAAATCACCCGTCACTATAACCCGGTCTCGTGCATCAAAGCTGCTAACACACTCACTCAGCTGCTCCCAAAACACTTGCCTCTCATGATCTTTCTTCTCATGCCCAGGTGCATATGCACCAATAATCACCCATCTCTCTCCATCCACTTTCAGTTTTATCCATATCAATCTAGAGTTTACTTTCTTACACTCTATCACATACTCCCACCACTCCTGTTTTATGAGTAGTGCTACTCCTTCCCTTGCTCTTGTCCTCTCACTAACCCCTGACTTTACTCCAAGACATTCCCAAACCACTCTTCCCCTTTACCCTTGAGCTTCGTTTCACTCAGAGCCAAAACATCCAAGTTCCCTTCCTCAAACATACAACCTATCTCTCCTTTTTTTCTCATCTTGGTTACATCCACACATATTTAGACACCCCAATCTATGTATTCCTATGAGTCCACGGGGAAAATGAAACACGATAAGTTCCCAAGTGCACTTTCGTCTGATAATCACATCATCAGGTGAGACACAAGAGAGAAATAAGTCAGTTGATATACATCGAAGAAACGAAGTTCGGACGCCATTTGGTAAACATGCGATTGTCCAAGACATGTCTTGGGCAAGACAGGAATATCTTGATCACGCGCAAAATTTTGATCCCTTCCAATATATATATATATATATATATATATATATATATATATATATATATATATATATATATATATATATATCAGGAACATTTGTTGAGAAATAATAATGTATGAATTCGGTTGTGCTTTCTCGTATCACAGGAACCTGTTCGTTATAACATGAGAATCATGTCGTATATTCGCTTGAATATTTCCCCCCTTGATCTGAGACCGCCAGACGTGTGTGCACGTTCGCCTCAGCTTACGGCAGGAGAGTAAATATAATCTCCTCTCTTACTGACTCCATGTGTTGCGGTGTTTACTGCTCCCCTCCCGGGGGGTGGAGATACAGACCACTTTCATTCTTAACACCGTAAGCACAGTGGTTCGACCCGTGAGCACGACGGTACGCCCCATGAGACACAGCAGTACGGCCATTAGCACGACGGTACAACCCATGATCACGATGTTAAGGTATTCTTCTCAAGGGGCTTATCATTGTGTTGAGTTGTACCGTTGTGTTCAAGGGTTGTATCATTGTGTTCAAGGGTTCTGTCTTCGTGTTCGAGAGCTGTACTGTAGCGTTCAAGGATTGTATCTTCGTTTTAAGAGCTGTACCGTAGTGTTCAAGGATTGTATCTTCGTGTTCAAGAGCTGTACCTTAGTGTTCAAGGATTGTATCTTCGTTTTAAGAGCTGTACCGTAGTGTTCAAGGATTGTATCTTCGTGTTCAAGAGCTGTACCGTAGTGTTCAAGGATTGTATTATCGTGTTCAAGAGCTGTACCGTAGTGTTCAAGGACTGTATCATCCTTGTATTTTAACTTTCTAAAAGGGGAAACAGAAGAAGGAGTCACGCGGGGAGTGCTCATCCTCCTCGAAGGCTCAGATTGGGGTGTCTAAATGTGTGTGGATGTAACCAAGATGAGAAAAAAGGAGAGATAGGTAGTATGTTTGAGGAAAGAAACCTGGATGTTTTGGCTCTGAGTGAAACGAAGCTCAAGGTTAAAGGGGAAGAGTGGTTTGGGTATGTCTTGGGAGTAAAGTCAGGGGTTAGTGAGAAGACAAGAGCAAGGGAAGGAGTAGCACTACTCCTGAAACAGGAGTGGTGTGAGCATGTGATAGAGTGTAAGAAAGTAAACTAGATTGATATGGGTAAAACTGAAAGTGGATGGAGAGAGATGGATGATTATTGGTGCATATGCACCTGGGCATGAGAAGAAAGATCATGAGAGGCAAGTGTTTTGGGAGCAGCTGAGGAATATATATATATATATATATATATATATATATATATATATATATATATATATATATATATATATATATATATATATATATATATATATATAGTTTTTCTTAATCAGATGTTTGCATGGTTGAGAAATCGCAGCAGTTACCATCATCAGGAGAGAATAATGTACAAGACTGGATAGTAAGCTTGCTAGATATGACTGGACACAATAGATACATCTTGATATATAGTGAGTCACATGATTCTGTAGTATCAGTTGGTGGTTAATGAGTTAATATTTGATGATGATGAATAGTACTCAACTATGATATACTCTATAAACATACTGTTAAACGACTAAAGTATATAGATGTGAGAAGTATAATGACACAAGTTCAGGTGATATTGAACATGCTTCTTACAAACGACACCCCAGACCTCCACAGTTGTACAACACCAACAGGATCATAGGCAAACAAGTTTGGTGATTATTTATATTATATAATCCACAAGTTCTTGTTTAGATTTTTGTTTAATAGGGAGCTAATGGATTTGGATTACGAAACGAAAAAAAAATTTTCTCTTTAATGTTTTTGTTTAACCCCAACTCCCCGAGTTTCGTGTAGCCATTAGTCATGTAGCATGGCTGTCACTGGAGGTTAAATGTACACTAGTTACTTGATGTACACTAATTACTTGATGTACGCTAATTACCTGAATTTATATAATCATATCTATCAAGGTGTCAAACGATCGTGATGTGATGTCTAATGATGATGGAAACCGTGGCGAGTTCTCAGACGTCCAATAAAGTAATTAGGGAAGAACATATTTTACTTTGATAAGTAATGAGGCTTAATTTTGCTGCAAGTTCAACAGCAACCATATATATATATATATATATATATATATATATATATATATATATATATATATATATATATATATATATATATATGTATTTTTTTTTCAAACTATTTGCCATTTCCCGCGTTAGCAAGGTACCGTTAAGAACAGAGGACTGGGCCTCTGAGGGAATTTCCTCACCTGGCCCCCTTCACTGTTCCTTGTTTTGGAAAATTGAAAAAAAAAAACGAGAGGGGAGGATTTCCAGCCCCCCGCTCCCTCCCCTTTTAGTTGCCTTCTACAACACGCAGGGAATACGTGGGAAGTATTCCATATATATATATATATATATATATATATATATATATATATATATATATATATATATATATATGTTATCAGTTTTGTTATACCCTGTCGCTGTCTCCCGCGTCGGCGAGGTACCGCAACGAAACAGACGAAAGAATGGCCCAACCCACCTACATACACATCCACACACGCACATATACATAACTATACATTTCAACATATACCTTTATATGTATACACAGACATATACATATATACACATGTACATAGTTCATACTTGCTGCCTTTATTCATCCCGTCGCCACCCCGCCACACACGAAATAACCCCCTCCCCCCGCGCGCGCGAGGTAGCGTTAGGAAAAGACAAGAAGGCCACATTTGTTCACACTCAATCTCTAGCTATCATGTATACTGCATCGAAACCACAGCTCCCTTTCCACATCCAGGCTCCACAAAACTTTCCATGATTTACCCCAGACGATTCACATGCCCTGGTTCAATCCATTGACAGCACGTCGACCCGGTATACCACATCGTTCCAATTCACTCTATTCCTTGCACGCCTTTCGACCTCCTTCATGTTCAGGTTCCGATCGCTCAAAATCTTTTTCACTCCATCTTTCCACCTGCCAATCTGGTCTCCCAATTCTCCGCGTTCCCTCCACTTATGACACATATATCCTCTTTGCTAATCTTTCCTCTCTCATTCTCTCCATGTGACCAAACCATTTCAGTACACCCTCTCTGCTCGTTCAACCTCACTCTTTTTATTGCTACACATCTCCCTTACCCTTTCATTACTTACTCGATCAAACCACCTCACATTTCATTTCCAACACATCCACCCTTCTCCGCACAACCCTATCTATAGCCCACGCCTCGCAACCATATAACATTGTTGGAACCACTATTCCTTCAAACATACCCATTTTTGATTTCCGAGATAATGTTCTCGCCCTCCACACATTTTTCATCGCTCCCAGAACTTTCGCCCCTTACTCCACCCTGTGACTCACTTCCGCTTCCATGGTTCCATCCGCTGCCAAATCCACTCCCAGATATCTGAAACGCTTCTCCATTTTTTTCCATTCAAACCTCCCAATTGACTTGTCCCTCAACCCTACTGTACCTAATAACCTTGCTCTTATTCACATTTGCTCTCAGATTTCTTCTTTCTCACACTTTACCAAACTCAGTCGCCAGCTTTTGCAATTTCTCACCCGAATCAGCCACCAGCGGTGTATCATCAGAGAACAACACTTGCTCCCTTCACAAACCCTCTCATCCACAACCGGCTGCATACTTGCCCCTCTCTCCAAAACTCTTGCATTCACCTCCCTAACAACCCCATCCATAAACAAATAAAACAACCATGGAAACATCACGCACCCCTTCCGCAAACCGACATTCACTGAGAACCAATGACTTTCCTCTCTTCCTACTCGTACACATGCCTTACATCCTCGATAAATACTTTTCACTGCTTCTAGCAACTTGCCTCCCACATCATATACGCTTGATACCATATATATATATATATATATATATATATATATATATATATATATATATATATATATATATATATATATATATATATTTATATATATATATATATATATATATATTTATTATATATTTATTTTGCTTTGTCGCTGTCTCCCGCGTTAGCGAGGTAGCGCAAGGAAACAGACGAAAGAATGGCCCAACCCACCCACATACACATGTATATACATACACGTCCACATACGCAAATATACATACATGGCTAGGACGCCATTTGGTAAACATGGCATCCTAGCTTCATCTCTTCGATGAGAGGGTTAGGGAAAATGATTTGATAAACAGAGAAGAGGTAGTAAAAGCTTTGCGGAAGATGAAAGCCGGCAAGGCAGCAGGTTTGGATGGTATTGCAGTGGAATTTATTAAGAAAGGGGGTGACTGTATTGTTGACTGGTTGGTAAGGTTATTTAATGTATGTATGACTCATGGTGAGGTGCCTGAGGATTGGCGGAATGCGTGCATAGTGCCATTGTACAAAGGCAAAGGGGATAAGAGTGAGTGCTCAAATTACAGAGGTATAAGTTTGTTGAGTATTCCTGGTAAATTATATGGGAGGGTATTGATTGAGAGGGTGAAGGCATGTACAGAGCATCAGATTGGGGAAGAGCAGTGCGGTTTCAGAAGTGGTAGAGGATGTGTGGATCAGGTGTTTGCTTTGAAGAATGTATGTGAGAAATACTTAGAAAAGCAAATGGATTTGTATGTAGCATTTATGGATCTGGAGAAGGCATATGATAGAGTTGATAGAGATGCTCTGTGGAAGGTATTAAGAATATATGGTGTGGGAGGCAAGTTGTTAGAAGCAGTGAAAAGTTTTTATCGAGGATGTAAGGCATGTGTACGTGTAGGAAGAGAGGAAAGTGATTGGTTCTCAGTGAATGTAGGTTTGCGGCAGGGGTGTGTGATGTCTCCATGGTTGTTTAATTTGTTTATGGATGGGGTTGTAAAGGAGGTGAATGCAAGAGTCCTGGAAAGAGGGGCAAGTATGAAGTCTGTTGGGGATGAGAGAGCTTGGGAAGTGAGTCAATTGTTGTTCGCTGATGATACAGCGCTGGTGGCTGATTCATGTGAGAAACTGCAGAAGCTGGTGACTGAGTTTGGTAAAGTGTGTGGAAGAAGAAAGTTGAGAGTAAATGTGAATAAGAGCAAGGTTATTAGGTACAGTAGGGGTGAGGGTCAAGTCAATTGGGAGGTGAGTTTGAATGGAGAAAAACTGGAGGAAGTGAAGTGTTTTAGATATCTGGGAGTGGATCTGTCAGCGGATGGAACCATGGAAGCGGAAGTGGATCATAGGGTGGGGGAGGGGGCGAAAATTTTGGGAGCCTTGAAAAATGTGTGGAAGTCGAGAACATTATCTCGGAAAGCAAAAATGGGTATGTTTGAGGGAATAGTGGTTCCAACAATGCTGTATGGTTGCGAGGCGTGGGCTATGGATAGAGATGTGCGCAGGAGGATGGATGTGCTGGAAATGAGATGTTTGAGGACAATGTGTGGTGTGAGGTGGTTTGATCGAGTAAGTAACGTAAGGGTAAGAGAGATGTGTGGAAATAAAAAGAGCGTGGTTGAGAGAGCAGAAGAGGGTGTTTTGAAATGGTTTGGGCACATGGAGAGAATGAGTGAGGAGAGATTGACCAAGAGGATATATGTGTCGGAGGTGGAGGGAACGAGGAGAAGAGGGAGACCAAATTGGAGGTGGAAAGATGGAGTGAAAAAGATTTTGTGTGATCGGGGCCTGAACATGCAGGAGGGTGAAAGGAGGGCAAGAAATAGAGTGAATTGGAGTCATGTGGTATACAGGGGTTGACGTGCTGTCAGTGGATTGAAGCAAGGCATGTGAAGCGTCTGGGGTAAACCATGGAAAGCTGTGTAGGTATGTATATTTGCGTGTCTGGACGTGTGTATGTACATGTGTATGGGGGGGGGGGGGTTGGGCCATTTCTTTCGTCTGTTTCCTTGCGCTACCTCGCAAACGCGGGAGACAGCGACAAAGTATAAAAAAAAAAAAAAAAAAAAAAAAAAAAAATATATATATATATATATATATATATATATATATATATATATATATATATTATTTTTTTTTATTATACTTTGTCGCTGTCTCCCGCGTTTGCGAGGTAGCGCAAGGAAACAGACGAAAGAAATGGCCCAACCCCCCCCCATACACATGTATATACATACGTCCACACACGCAAATATACATACCTACACAGCTTTCCATGGTTTACCCCAGACGCTTCACATGCCTGGATTCAATCCACTGACAGCACCTCAACCCCGGTATACCACATCGCTCCAATTCACTCTATTCCTTGCCCTCCTTTCACCCTCCTGCATGTTCAGGCCCCGATCACACAAAATCTTTTTCACTCCATCTTTCCACCTCCAATTTGGTCTCCCTCTTCTCCTCGTTCCCTCCACCTCCGACACATATATCCTCTTGGTCAATCTTTCCTCACTCATTCTCTCCATGTGCCCAAACCACTTCAAAACACCCTCTTCTGCTCTCTCAACCACGCTCTTTTTATTTCCACACATCTCTCTTACCCTTACGTTACTCACTCGATCAAACCACCTCACACCACACATTGTCCTCAAACATCTCATTTCCAGCACATCCATCCTCCTGCGCACAACTCTATCCATAGCCCACGCCTCGCAACCATACAACATTGTTGGAACCACTATTCCTTCAAACATACCCATTTTTGCTTTCCGAGATAATGTTCTCGACTTCCACACATTCTTCAAGGCCCCCAGAATTTTCGCCCCCTCCCCCACCCTATGATCCACTTCCGCTTCCATGGTTCCATCCGCTGCCAGATCCACTCCCAGATATCTAAAACACTTCACTTCCTCCAGTTTTTCTCCATTCAAACTCACCTCCCAATTGACTTGACCCTCAACCCTACTGTACCTAATAACCTTGCTCTTATTCACATTTACTCTTAACTTTCTTCTTCCACACACTTTACCAAACTCAGTCACCAGCTTCTGCAGTTTCTCACATGAATCAGCCACCAGCGCTGTATCATCAGCGAACAACAACTGACTCACTTCCCAAGCTCTCTCATCCCCAACAGACTTCATACTTGCCCCTCTTTCCAAAACTCTTGCATTTACCTCCCTAACAACCCCATCCATAAACAAATTAAACAACCATGGAGACATCACACACCCCTGCCGCAAACCTACATTCACTGAGAACCAATCACTTTCCTCTCTTCCTACACGTACACATGCCTTACATCCTCGATAAAAACTTTTCACTGCTTCTAACAACTTTCCTCCCACACCATATATTCTTAATACCTTCCACAGAGCATCTCTATCAACTCTATCATATGCCTTCTCCAGATCCATAAATGCTACATACAAATCCATTTGCTTTTCTAAGTATTTCTCACATACATTCTTCAAAGCAAACACCTGATCCACACATCCTCTACCACTTCTGAAACCACACTGCTCTTCCCCAATCTGATGCTCTGTACATGCCTTCACCCTCTCAATCAATACCCTCCCATATAATTTACCAGGAATACTCAACAAACTTATACCTCTGTAATTTGAGCACTCACTCTTATCCCCTTTGCCTTTGTACAATGGCACTATGCACGCATTCCGCCAATCCTCAGGCACCTCACCATGAGTCATACATACATTAAATAACCTTACCAACCAGTCAACAATACAGTCACCCCCTTTTTTAATAAATTCCACTGCAATACCATCCAAACCTGCTGCCTTGCCGGCTTTCATCTTCCGCAAAGCTTTCACTACCTCTTCTCTGTTTACCAAATCATTTTCCCTAACCCTCTCACTTTGCACACCACCTCGACCAAAACACCCTATATCTGCCACTCTATCATCAAACACATTCAACAAACCTTCAAAATACTCACTCCATCTCCTTCTCACATCACCACTACTTGTTATCACCTCCCCATTTGCGCCCTTCACTGAAGTTCCCATTTGCTCCCTTGTCTTACGCACTTTATTTACCTCCTTCCAGAACATCTTTTTATTCTCCCTAAAATTTAATGATACTCTCTCACCCCAACTCTCATTTGCCCTTTTTTTCACCTCTTGCACCTTTCTCTTGACCTCCTGTCTCTTTCTTTTATACATCTCCCACTCAATTGCATTTTTTCCCTGCAAAAATCGTCCAAATGCCTCTCTCTTCTCTTTCACTAATACTCTTACTTCTTCATCCCACCACTCACTACCCTTTCTAATCAACCCACCTCCCACTCTTCTCATGCCACAAGCATCTTTTGCGCAATCCATCACTGATTCCCTAAATACATCCCATTCCTCCCCCACTCCCCTTACTTCCATTGTTCTCACCTTTTTCCATTCTGTACTCAGTCTCTCCTGGTACTTCCTCACACAGGTCTCCTTCCCAAGCTCACTTACTCTCACCACCCTCTTCACCCCAACATTCACTCTTCTTTTCTGAAAACCCATACAAATCTTCACCTTAGCCTCCACAAGATAATGATCAGACATCCCTCCAGTTGCACCTCTCAGCACATTAACATCCAAAAGTCTCTCTTTCGCACGCCTGTCAATTAACACGTAATCCAATAACGCTCTCTGGCCATCTCTCCTACTTACATAAGTATACTTATGTATATCTCGCTTTTTAAACCAGGTATTCCCAATCATCAGTCCTTTTTCAGCACATAAATCTACAAGCTCTTCACCATTTCCATTTACAACACTGAACACCCCATGTATACCAATTATTCCCTCAACTGCCACATTACTCACCTTTGCATTCAAATCACCCATCACTATAACCCGGTCTCGTGCATCAAAACCACTAACACACTCATTCAGCTGCTCCCAAAACACTTGCCTCTCATGATCTTTCTTCTCATGCCCAGGTGCATATGCACCAATAATCACCCACCTCTCTCCATCAACTTTCAGTTTTACCCATATTAATCGAGAATTTACTTTCTTACATTCTATCACATACTCCCACAACTCCTGTTTCAGGAGTATTGCTACTCCTTCCCTTGCTCTTGTCCTCTCACTAACCCCTGACTTTACTCCCCAGACATTCCCAAACCACTCTTCCCCTTTACCCTTGAGCTTCGTTTCACTCAGAGCCAAAACATCCCAGGTTCCTTTCCCCTCAAACATACTACCTATCTCTCCTTTTTTTTTTTTTCATCTTGTTAAAATCCAAGACACATTTAGGCACCCCCCCTGACCTTCAGGGGAAAGTCAAACCCCCCCGTGACTCCTTCTTCTTGTTTCCCATTTTAGAAAGTTTAATAACAAGGGGAGGAATTCTGCCCCCCCCCCCCCCCCCCCCCCCCCGCTCCCGTCCCCTCTTGTCGCTTTCACGAAGCGCAGGAATACGTGGGGGGAAATTATCTTTCACCCCTACCCCCGATAATATACATAATATAAAAACATATACACATACACACACAACACATACATTCCACAATACACACACACAAACATACATAAATACATTTGAAAAAAAGTAAGAAAATTTTTTTAAAAAATGAAAATTCTACTTAAATGAAGAAAAATTGGGAATTTTCACATATGGTTCAAAAAGGGGGATTTGGGAAAGGAAATGGGAAATTTATTTAAACAACGCATAGAATTCCCAAAACATTAAACCCGTAAATTTTAAGGGTTAATTTTACTAAGTAAATTTTTTTTTATATTTTTAGATATTTTTTATTTTAATTATTATATTTTTTTTTATATATTTATTTTTTGGATTAAAAGAAAAATATTTAGTGGGTTTTTAGGGGGGTTTTTATATTGTTTTTATTTTTTTTGGTTTTTTATTTGTTTGTTTTTATATATATTTAATTTTTTTTTATTTTTATTTTTTTTTTTAATAATACAGTTTGGATGGTATTGCAGTGGAATTTATTAAAAAAGGGGTGACTGGATTATTGACTGGTTGTAATTTTTTTAATGTATTAAGACTCATGGGGAGGGCCTTTAGATTTTGGGGAAAAGCTGCAAGTGCCATTGTACAAAGGCAAAGGGAAAAAGAAGATGCTCAAATTACAGAGGTAAAAAGTTGTTAATTCCTGGTAAATTTTTGGGGGGAGGGTATGTTAAGGGGAAAGGGATGTACAGAGCATTAATTGGGGAGAGCAGTGTGGTTTCAGAAGTGGGAGAGGAGTGTGGATCCCGGTTTTCTTTGAAGAATGTATTTTAGAAACTTAGAAAAGAAAATGATTGTATGTAGCATTTAAGGATCTGGAGAAGGCATATGAATAGTTGATAAGATCTCTGTGAAAGAAATTAAGAATATATTGTGGGAGGAAATTTTTGTTAGAAGCAGTGAAAAGTTTTTTTATCGAGGATGTATGCATTGGTACGTGTAGGAAAAGGGAAAGTGATTGGTTTCTCGGGTGAATGTATTTTGGGGCGGGGTGGGGTGTTTGCCTCCATGGTTGTTATAATTTGTTAGGGTTTGGGTTTTAGGTGGTAAATGCAAGATTTTTGGAAAGAGGGCAAGTATGAAGTCTGTTGGGATAGAGAGCTTGGAAGTGATCAGTTGTTGTTCGCAGATTACAGCGCTAGTCCCTTTTTTCCCATGAAAAACCCTTTACACAGCTTTCCATGTTTTACCCCAGACGCACAAAAGCCTGATTCAATCCACTGAAAACACTCAACCCCGGTAAAACCACATCGCTCCAATTCACTCTATCCTTGCTCTCCTTCACCCCATGAGTTCAGCCCCATCACACAAAATTTTTTTCCCACTCACTTTCCACCTCCAATTTGGTCTCCCACTTCCCCCCCTCGTTCCCTCCACCTCCGACACAATACCCTGGTCCATTTTTCCCTCACTCTTTCCCTTCCATGTGCCCAAACCATTTCAAAACACCCTCTTCGCTCCCAACCCGCTCTTTTTTTTTTTCCACATATCCCTTCCCCTTTTACGTACTTACTCGATCAAACCACCTCACACCAACACATTGTCCTAAAACATCTAAATTCCAGCACATCCATCCTCCTCCCCACAACTTACCCCATAGCCCATGCCTCGCAACCATAAAACATTTTTGGGAACCACTATTCCCCTAAACAACCCATTTGCTTTCCAGATAATATTCTCGACTTCCACACATTTTTCAGGCTCCCAGTTTTTTCGCCCCCTCCCCCACCCTAGATCCAATTCCTTTCCCGCCCCAAAGTTTCCATCCGCGCCAGATCCACCCCCAGATATCTAAAACACTCTACTTCCCCTTTTTCCCCTTTTTCAAATTTTACCTTCACTAAATTTGACTTAAACCCCTACGTACCTAATAACCTTGCTCTTATTCACTTTACTCTTAATTTTCTTCTTCACACACTTCCAAACTACCACCAGCTTCTGCAGTTTCTCACATAAAACAGCCCACAACGCAATTATCAGCGAACAACACTGACTCATTTCCCAAGCTCTCTCACCCCAACAGTTTGCATACTTGCCCCCTTTCCAAACTCTTAAAACACCTCCCTAAAAACCCCCATCAATAAACAAATTAAACCCCAAAAGGAGACATCACACACCCCTGCCGCAAACCTACATAACTGAAAAACCAATCACTTTCCTTTTCTTCCTACAGTACACATTCCTTAAACATCCTCTGAAAAACATAGAAATCCATTTGCTTTTTCTAAGTATTTCCACAACATTCTTGAAAGCAAACACCTGATCCCACACCCACTACCGTTCTGAACCACACTCTCTTCCCCATCGATCCCTTTCATGCTTCACCCCCCCAATCAAAAACCCTCCCATATAATTTACCAAAAACTCAACAAAACTTATACCTCTGTAAATTTAGTACTCTTTCTTAACCCCCTTTTCCCTCTTACAATGGCACTATCAAGCATCCGCCATCAAAGCACCTACCATGAATCATACATACATTAAATAACCTTACCAACCAGTCAAAAATACGCACCCCCTTTTTTTTTAAAAAATTCCCCCTGCAATACCATCCCAAAACCCTGCCTTTTCCCCTTTTATCTTTTGCAAAGCTTTTACACCTCTTCCTTTTTACCCCAAACCCTTTTCCCAACTTCCCCACTTTGCACACCCCCTCACCAAAACACCCAATATCGCCACTCTATCATCAAAAACATTCAACAAACCTTCAAAAAAAACTCACTCCCCCTCTCCTCCACATAACCACCCTTGTTTTTCACCTCCCCATTAAACCCCCTTTCAATGAAGTTCCATTTTCTCCCTTGTCTACGCACTATATTACCTCCTTCCCAAAAATATTTTTATCCTCCTAAAATCTAATTTAAACTATCTCACCCCCCGCTCATTTGCCCTCTTTTTCACCTCTTGCACCTTTCCTTGACCTCCTTCCTCTTCTTTTATACATCTCCCACCATTTAAAATTTTTTCCCTGCAAAAAACGTCCCAATGCTCTCTAAACTCTCACTAATAATCCTACTTCTTCCCTCCCACCACTCACAAAACCCTTCCCAACAACCACTCCATGCTTCCATTTCCACAAGCATCTTTGCCCCATCCATCACTGGTTCCCCAAATACATCATTCCCCCCCACTCCCCCTTCCTCCCTGTTCTCACCTTTTTCCATTCTGTACTCATTCTCCCTGGTACTTCCTCACACAATCTCCTCCCAAGCTCACTTACTCTCAACACCCTTCACCCCAAAAATTCTCTTCTTTCGGAAAACCCCAAACAAATCTCACCTCGCCCTCACAAGAAATGATCAACATCCTCATTTGGGCTTTCTCTCCACATTAACATCCAAAATCTCTTTTTTTTTTCCGCGCGCTGCAATTAACACGTAATCCAATAACGCTCTCTGCCATCTCTCCTATTTTACATACGTATACTTATGTAAATCTCCCTTTTTAACCCCGGTTTTTCCCCAAAACACCACCCTTTTTTCAGCACAAAAAATCAACAAGCTCTTCACCATTTCCAAAAACAACACTGAACCCCCCATGTATACCAATTTTTCCCCCTCACTGCAACTTACCACCTTTGCCTCAATCACCCATCACTAAACCCGGTCTTGTGCATCAAAACCACTAACACACCATTCAGCGCCCCCAAAACATTTGGGCCTCTCTGATCTTTCTCTCATGGCCCAAAAAGGTGCAAATGCACCAATAATCACCCATCTCCCCCATCCACTTCATTTTTACCCATATTAATCTAGAAATTATTTTCTTACATTCTATCACATACCCCCCAAAACTCCTGTTTCAGGAGTACTGCACCCCTTTCCCCCTTGCCCCTTGTCCTCTCACAAAACCCCTGTTTAACTTCCAGACATCCAAAACCATTTCCTTTCTCCCCCTTTTCCCCTTGAGCTCCGTTTCACTCAGACCAAGACACCCGGGGTTTTTCCCCCTAAAACCCAAACTATTTTTCTCCCTTTTTCACATCTTGGTTACATCCCCACACATTTGACACCCAATCTGACTTCGGGGGAGGATGACCCCCCCGCGTGACTTCTTCTTCTGTTATTTCTCCTTTTAGAAAGTTAAAATACAAGGAGGGGAGGATTTCTGGCCCCCGCCTCCCTTTCCCCTTTAGTCGCCTTCTACGACACTGGGGAATGCGTCGGAAGTATTTTTTCTCCCCTATCCCCAGGAAAAATATATACAAAAACACAACCCACACACAAACCACACACACACACACACACAAAAAATAATATTTTATATATATATATATATATAATATATAATATATATAATATATAAATAAAATATATTTTAATAATATATATATCCCACCCAGTCATATACATAAAATGATGGGGTACCATAAAGATATTCTTAAATTACGAAAATAAAAAAAATTATTTTCATTAAATTAAAAAAATGATTTTAAAATGCCTTTTTAAAAAAACCAAAAGTTAAGCATAAAAAAAAATAAGACAACCAGGATAGACTATTCTCCTTGAAATTACTGAACTTATCGGGCTCCAACCTCAGCACACCCCCAGTAATATGCAAATTTAAACAAGAAACATAATAAAAATTTTAAAATCTCTCTTAATTTGGCAATATTAACATTCATCACAGAAAACTGGATAATATTTAATTGAGAATTTTGCAACAAAAATTTGCATAAAGTTTGCCTTCTCAGCCCAAAAAACCCTTTAAAAGAAGTAATGTTCTCAATTAGGAAAAGTCCAGATAACAATGCACTGTTACACGGAACGAATTCCCGAGTCATCATCACTTAAAGGGCACTCTTTGGAGCGATTCACAAGCATAAAAAACCATCCACCAATTTGTCTGCTTCACATTCGCATATATATATAAAAATATATATATAAAAAATATATAAATATATTTTAAAAAAATATATATGGAGGAAAAATGAAGTGTTTTTTGAATCTGGGAGTGATTGCAGCGGATGGAACCATGGAAGCGGAAGTAAATCATAAGGGGGGGGGAGGGGCGGGAAAAATTTTGAGAGCCTTTAAGAATGTGTGGAAAATCGAGAAATTAACTCGGAGAGCAAAAATGGGTAAGTTTTTAAGAATATGGTTCTGATTTGTATAGAACAACACCAAAATTAAGATTATAATTCTCTTTTGTATTTAATATAAAATTTCCCTTTTTAATTAGATAACTTTAATGTTTTTAAAATTTGTGAAATGATAAGTTTATAAAAGCTCGTTGTATTTTACCAAATTTCGTCCCCAGCTTCGTTTCTTCAATGAAAATCAACTGACTGTTATATTCTTGTGTCCCCCTCGATGATGTACCTGTTTTCATTTTCCCCCGGGGCTCAAGCAATATCTTGATCACCGGCAAAATTTTGGAAACCTTTCTAATATATATATATATAAAAAAAAATATATTATAAAAATTAAATAAAAAAAAAAAACTATTTCCGTTTTCCCGCGTTTTCAGGACGCAAGGGACCCGCGAAAAAAATGGCCCAACCCCCCCCCCCATACCAGAAACTACGTCCACAAAACGCAAAAAACATCCACACAGCTTTCATGTTTACCCCACCTTCACAAGGCCTTTACAATCCACTGACGCACTCAACCCCGGTAAACACAACCTCCAAATCACTCTATTCCTCCCTCCTTTTTCCTCCTGCATGTTCAGACCCGACACACAAAACTTTTCACTCCATCTTCCACCTCCATTTGGTCTCCCTCTTCCCTCGTCCCTCCACCTCCGACACTAATCCTCTTGGTCATCTTTCCTCACCATTCCACCATGTGCCCAAACCACTTCAAAACACCCTCTTCCCTGCTCTCTCACCCACGCTCTTTTTATTCCACACATCTCTCTACCCTTACGTAACACACACGACCAAACCACCTCTCATCACCACACATTGTCCTCTAAACATCTCATTTCCAGCACAGCCATCCTCCATCGCACAACTCTACCCCATAGCCCACGCCTCGCAACCATACAACATTGTTGGCACCACTATCCCTTCAAACATACCCATTTTTTGCTTTCGCGAGATATGTTCTCGACTTCCACACATTCTTCAAGGTCCCCCAGAATTTACGCCCCCTCCCCCACCCTATGATCCACTTCCGCTTCCATGGTTCCATCCGCTTTGCCAGAACCACTCCATATATACTAAAACCTTCACTTCCTCCAGTTTTTTCACCATTCAAACACACCACCCAATTGACTTTACCCAACCCTACTGTACCTAATAACCTTGCTTTTTATTCACATTTTACTTCTTACTTTCTTCTTCCACATACTTTACTAAAGCTCAGTCACCAGCTTCTGCATTTTCTCAACAGAATCAGCCACCAGCTCGTATCATCAGCGAACAACAACTGACTCACTTCCCAACTCTCCAAATTCCCCAACATACATCATACATCCCCTCATTTCCAAAACTCTTGCATTACCTCCTAACAACCCCATCCAAAACAAATTACACAACCATGTGAAATACAACACCCCTGCCGCAACCTACATCACTGAGAACCTATCACTATTTCCCTCTTCCTACACGTACACATCCCTTTTACATCCTCGATAAAAACTTTCACTGCTTCTAACAATTTTGCCTCCCACACCCAAATATTCTTAATACCTTCCACAGACACTCTAACAACCTATCATATGCCTGTCTACCAGATCCATTAAACCGCTACATACAAATCCATTGCTATCCAAAGTATTTCTCCACATACATACTTCCAAATCAAACACCGTGATCCACACATCCTCTACCACTCTGAAACACACAGCACTTCCCCAATCTGATGCTCAGTACCATGCCTTCACCCACACAATATTCAATACCCTCGCCATATAATTTACCAGGAATACTCAACAAACTTATACCTCAGTATTTTGAGCATTCACATCTAAACCCCTTATAGCCTTTGTAACAATTGCACTACGCAACTCATTCCGCCAATCCTCAGGCACCTCACCATGAGTCATACATACATTAATTAACCTTACCACGCAGTATCAACAAACGTCACTCCCCGTTTTTAAAAATCCACTGCACTACCATCCAAACCTGCTGCCATGCCGCTTACAATCTTCCCGCAAAGCTTTCACTACCTCTTCTCTGTTATACCAAATCATTTACCTAACCCTCTCACTTTGCACACCACCTCGACCAAAACACCCTATATCTGCCACCTATCATCAAACACATCTCAACAACCTTCAAAAAAATACTCACTCCATCTCCATCTCACATCAACCACTAACATGTTTAATCACACCACCACATTTGCGCCCTTCACTGAATTTCCCCATTTGCTCCTTGTCTTACGCACATTTTTTTTATCGCCTTCCAAACATCTTTTTAATTCTCCCCTAAAATCTAATATACTCTCTCACCCCAACTCTCAATTGGCCCCTTTTTTTTCTCCTCCTTGCACTTTTCTCCATGACCTCCTGCTCTGTTTTGCGAGGTAGCGAAAGGGAAAAACAGACGAAAGAAAAGCCCAAACCCCCCCCCCACCATACACATGTATAGACATACTCCCACACAACGCAAAAAACATACTACACAGCTTTCCATGGTTTACCCCAGTAAACGCAATCACATCCTTGAATTCAATCCACTGACAGCACGTCAACCCCGGTATACCACATCGCTTTCCAATTCACTCTATTTCTTGCCTCCTTCTACCCACTCTGCATGTTCAGCCTGAGCCCCCGAGATCACTACAAAACCTTTTCCACTCCATCTTTTCTTCCACCAACCATTTGGGTCTCCCTCTTCTCCTCGTTCCCTCCACCTCCGACACATATATCCTCTGGTCAAATCATTCCATCTTGTCTCACTCATTCCTCTCCATGTGCCCAAAAACCCCTTCAAAAACAAAACCCTCATTCTGCTCTCTCAACCACGCTCTTTATATCCACACATCTCTCTTTACCTTACGTTACTCACTCGATCAAACCACTTCACACCTACTACATTGTCCTCAAACATCTCATTTCCAGCACCTCCTCCTCCTGCTCACAACGCTATCCAAGCCCACGCCGATCGCAACCCTAACATCATTGTTGGAACCACTATTCCTCCTTCAACATAACCCATTTTTACTTTCGAGATAATGTTCTCGACTAACCACACATTCTTCAAGGCCCCAAATTTCGGCCCCCTCCCCACCTAGATCCACTTCCGCATCCTGGTTCCATCCGCTGCAGATCCACTCCAGATATCTAAAAGCACTTTCACTTCCTCCAGTTTTATTTCTCCATTCAAAACTCCACATTCCAATTGACATGACCCTCAAAACCCCACTGTAGCTAAATAACCTTGCTCTTATTCACATTTACACTTAACTTTCTTCACTACCAGCACCCTTTAACCAAACGTCAGACACCAGCCTTCTGCAGTTTCTGCACATGAATCAGCCACCAGCTGCTGTATCATTCACGAACAACAACTGACTCACTTCCCAAGCTCTCAACATCCCCGAACAGACTCATACTTGCCACCTCTTTCCAAAACTCTTCATTTACCTCCCTAACAACTTCATCCATAAACCTTTAAACAACCAGTGGAACATCACACAAACCCCTGCCGCAACCTACATTCACTGAGAAAACCCAAACACAGTCCTCTCTTACCTAACCGTACACATGCCTTACAACCTCGATAAAAACTTAACAACTGCTTCTAACACTTGCTCCCACCCATATATTCTTAATACCTTCCACAGAGCATCTCTATCAACTTATCATCTGCCTCTCCGATCCATAAATGCACATCAAAACATTTGCTATCTAAGTATTTCTCATCATACATTCTTCAAAGCAAACAAACACCTGATCCACACATTCCTCATACCCATCGAAACCACATCTGCTCTTCCCCCAATATATAATATAATATTTCCTTTGTGGATAGGTGAGAAGAATACTCCCACGTATTCCCTGCGTGTCGTAGAAGGCGACTAAAAGGGGAAGGATGCGTGGGCTGGAAAACCTCCCTCACTCTTTTACTTATTTAATTCCAAAGAAGGAAACAGGGAAGCGGGGCCAAGATGAAGATATTCCCCTCTAAGTCCGGGGAGTCCTCTTTTCTCAACGCTAACTAGGGGGGCTAACGCGGGAAATGTGAAATAGTTTGAAAGAAAAATAAGTATAATGGATGTAATATAGAAATGGAATTTATTAAAAAAGGGGGTGACTTTTATTGTTAAACTGGTTGGTAAGGTTATTTAATGTATGTATGACTCATGGGGGGTTTTGCTGAGGATGCGGAATGCTTGCATAAGTGCCATTGTACAAAGGCAAAGGGATAAGAGTGAGTGCTAAAAAATTACAGAGGTATAAGTTTGTTGTAGTATTCCTGTAAATTATAATGGGAGGGTATGATTGAGGGGGTGAAGGCATGAACAGAGCATCAGATTGGGAAGAGCAGTGGTGGTTTCAAAAGTGGTAGAGGATGAGGATCAGGTGTTTGCTTTGAAGAATGTAGGGTGAGAAAACTTAAAAAGCAAATGGATTTGTATGTACAATTATGGAATCTGGAGAAGGCATATGATAGAGTTAAATAGAGAGGGCTCTGTTGGAAGGTATTAAAAGAAAATATGGTGTGGGAGAAAGTTGTTAGAAGCAGTGAAAAATTTTAATCGGGGATGTAAGGCATGTTTACGTGTAGGAAGAAGGAAAGTGTTTGGTTCTCAGTGAATGTGGGGTTTGCGGCAGGGTGTGTGATCCCCCTCCATGGTTGTTTAATTTGTTTATGGTTTGGGGTTTTAGGGAGTGAATGAAAGATTTTTTGGGAAAAAGAAGGGGAAAGGGAAATTAATTCTGTTGGGATGAGAGAGCTTGGGAAGTGAGTCAGTTGTTGTTCGCTGATGTTTACAGCGCTGGTGGCAGATTCATGTGAGAAACTGCAGAAGCTGGTGACTGTTTGGTAAAGTGTGTGAAAGAAAAAAAAAGTAAAGAGTAAAGGGTGAATAAGACAAGGTTATTAGGAAACAGTAGGGTTAAAGGGTCAAGTCAATTGGGGGGTGAGTTTGAATGGAGAAAACTGGAGGAAGTAAGTGTTTTAGATAATTTTGAGGGTTTCCTGGCAGCGGATGGAACGATGGAAGCGGAAGTGGATAAAAGGGGTTGGGGGAGGGGGCGAAATTCTGGGGGCCTTGAAGAATGTGTGAATTTTCGAGAACAAAAATTCGGAAAGCAAAAAAGGGTATTTTGAAGGAATAGTGGTTCCAACAATGTTGAAGGTTGCGGGGCGTGGGGCTAGGGAAAATAGGGGCGCAGGATTATGATTTTCTGGAAATGAGATTTTTGAGGACAATGGGGTGGTGTGAGTGGTTTGATCGATAAGAACGTAAGGGTAAAGGGGATGTGTTGGAAAAAAAAGAGCCCGGGGTTTAAGAGCAGAAGAGGGTGTTTTGAAATGGTATTCACATGGAGAAATGAGTTTAGGAAAGATTAAACCCAAAAGGATATATTGTCGGAGGTTTGGGGGGAAAGAGGAGAAGAGGGAGACCAAATTGGAGGTGGAAAGATGGAGTGAAAAAGATTTTGTGTGATCGGGGCCTGAACATGCAGAGGTGAAAGGAGGGGAAGGAATAGAGTGAATTGGGGCGATGTGGTATACCGGGGTTTACGTGCTGTCAGTGGATTGAATCAAGGCATGTGAAGCGTCTGGGGTAAACCATGGAAAGCTGTGTAGGTATGATATTTTGCGTGTGGGAAAGTTGTATATACATTTTATGGGGGGTGGTTGGCCATTTCTTTCGTCTGTTTCCTTGCGCTACCCCGCAAACGCGGGGGACAGCGAAAAAAGTAAAAAAAAAAAAAAAAAAAAAAAAATAATATATAAATATATAAATAATATATAAATAATATATATAATATATATATATATAAATAATATATATATTATATATATATTTAAAATATTTTTTTTTTTTTTTTTTTTTTTTAAAACCCCTTTTTTCGCTGTCTCCCGCTTTGCCCGAGTTTTCGCAAGGAAAAAACAAAGAAAGGCCCAACCCCCCCCAACACATTTTTAAAACATACGTACACACGCAAATATACATACCTACCAGCTTTCCATGGGTTTTCCCCGACGCTTTACATGCCCTTTATTCAATCCACTGACAGCCTCAACCCCTTTTAAACCCCATCCTCCAATTCATCTATTCCTTGCCCCCTTTTTACCTCCTGATTTCAGCCCGATCACACAAAATCTTTTCACTCCTCTTTCCACCTCCATTTGGTCTCCCTCTTTTCCCGTTCCCCCCACCCCCACATATATCCTCTTGGGCAATCTTCCCTCACTCATTCTCTCCATGTGCCCAAACCATTTAAAACACCCTTCCCTCTCAACCACGCTCTTTTTATTTCCACACATCCTTTACCCTTACGTTCTACTCGATCAAACCACCTACACCACACATTTTCTCAAACACTCATTTTCCGCACATCCATCCTCCTGCCACAACTCTACCATACCACCCTGCAACCTACAACATTGTTGAACCCTATTCCTTTAAACATACCCATTTTTGCTTTTCCCAAAAATTTCTCACTTTCCCCAATTTTTCAAGGCCCCAAATTTTTTCCCCCCCCCCCACCCCATGATCCCTTCCCTTTCCCTGGTTCCATCGCTGCAGAACCCCTCCAGAATCTAAAACACTTCACTTCCTCCAGTTTTTCTCCATTCAAACTCACCTCCCAATTGACTTGACCCTCAACCCTACTGTACCTAATAACCTTGCTCTTATTCACATTTACTCTTAACTTTCTTCTTCACACACTTACCAAACTCAGTCACCACTTCTGCATTTCTCACATGAATCAGCCACCAGCGCTGTATCATCAGCGAACAACAACTGACTCACTTCCCAAGCTCTCTCATCCCCAACAGACTTCATACTTTGCCCCTCTTTCCAAAACTCTGCATTTACCTCCCAACAACCCCATCCATAAACAAATTAAACAACCATGGAGACATCACACACCCCTGCCGCAAACCTACATTCACTGGAACCAATCACTTTCCTCTCTTCCTACACGTACACATGCCTTACATCCTCGATAAAAACTTTTCACTGCTTCTAACAACTCCTCCCACACCATATATTCTTAATACCTTCCACAGAGCATCTCTATCACTCTATCATATGCCTTCTCCAGATCCATAAATGCTACATACAAATCCATTGCTTTTCTAAGATATTCTCACATACATTCTTCAAACAAACACCTGATCCACACATCCTCTACCACTTCTGAAACCACACTGCTCTTCCCCAATCTGATGCTCTGTACATGCCTTCACCCTCTCAATCAATACCCTCCCATATAATTTACCAGGAATACTCAACAAACTTATACCTCTGTAATTTGAGCACTCACTCTATCCCCTTTGCCTTTGTACAATGGCACTATGCACGCATTCCGCCAATCCTCAAGGCACCTCACCATGAGTCATACATACATTAAATAACCATACCAACCAGTCAACAATACAGTCACCCCCTTTTTTAATAAATTCCACTGCAATACCATCCAAACCTGCTGCCTTGCCGGCTTTCATCTTCCGCAAGCTTTCACTACCTCTTCTCTGTTTACCAAATCATTTTCCCTAACCCTCTCACTTTGCACACCACCTCGACCAAAAACACCCTATATCTGCCACTCTATCATCAAACACATTCAACAAACCTTCAAAATACTCACTCCATCTCCTTCTCACATCACCCACTAACTTGTTATCACCTCCCCATTTGCGCCCTTCACTGAAGTTCCCATTTGCTCCCTTGTCTAACTCACTTTATTTAACCTCCTTCCAGAACAACTTTTTATTCTCCCTAAAATTTAATGATACTCTCTCACCCCCAACTCTCATTTGCCCTTTTTTTCACCTCTTGCACCTTTCTCTTGACCCCTGTCTCTTTCTTTTAACATCTCCCACTCAATTGCATTTTTTTCCCTGCAAAAATCGTCCAAATGCCTCTCTCTTCTCTTATCACTAATATCTTACTTCTTCATCCCACCACTCACTACCCTTTCTAATCACCCACCTCCCACTCTTCTCATGCCACAAGCATCTTTTGCGCAATCCATCACTGATTCCCTAAATACATCCCATTCCTCCCCACTCCCTTACTTCCATGTTCTCACCTTTTTCCATTCTGTACTCAGTCTCTCCTGTACTTCCTCACACAGTCTCCTTCCCAAGCTCACTTACTCTCACCACCCTCTTCACCCCAACATTCACTCTTCTTTTCTGAAAACCCATACAAATCTTCACCTTAGCCTCCACAAGATAATGATCAGACATCCCTCCAGTTGCACCTCTCAGCACATTAACATCCAAAAGTCTCTCTTTCGCACGCCTGTCAATTAACACGTAATCCAATAAGCTCTCTGGCCATCTCTCCTACTTACATAAGTATACTTATGTATATCTCGCTTTTTAAACCAGGTATTCCCAATCATCAGTCCTTTTTCAGCACATAAATCTACAAGCTCTTCACCATTTCCATTTACAACACTGAAACACCCATGATACCAATTATTCCCTCAACTGCCACATTACTCACCTTTCCATTCAAATCACCCATCAACTATAACCCGGTCTCGTGCATCAAAACCACTAACACACTCATTCAGCTGCTCCCAAAACACTTGCCTCTCATGATCTTTCTTCTCATGCCAAGGTGCATATGCACCAATAATCACCCACCTCTCTCCATCAACTTTCATTTTACCCATTAATCGAGAATTTACTTTCTTACATTCTATCACATACTCCCACAACTCCTGTTTCAGGAGTATTGCTACTCCTTCCCTTGCTCTTGTCCTCTCACTAACCCCTGACTTTACTCCCCAGACATTCCCAAACCACTCTCCCCTTTACCCTTGAGCTTCGTTTCACTCAGAGCCAAAACATCCAGGTTCCTTTCCTCAAACATACACCTATCTCTCCCTTTTTCTCATCTTTTTTCATCCACCCCCTTTTTTAAGCCCCCCACCCCCTGACCTTTCGGGAGATGAGCACTCCCCCGTTGACTCCTTCTTCTTTTTTCCCCTTTTAGAAAGTTAATCCCAAGGGGGGGAGGATTTCGCCCCCCCCCCCCCCCCCCCCCCCCCCCCCCCGCTCCCCTCCCCTCTTGTCGTTTTCCCTACAAACACGCGGGGAAAAACTGGGAATTATTTTTTCCCCCCACCCCTATCCCCGGGGATAAAATATTTTTATTATAAAACATATACACTACACACACATACACATAAACAAACCACATCCCCCACACACACAAACATACATATTATACATATAAAAAATGAAAGAAAAAATTTAAAAAACTGAAATTTCTAGTTTTAAAAATGAAAAAATAAAAGTCACAAAAGGGTTTCAACCTCGGCTAGGGAAAAAAAGGAAATGTTAATTTTTTAAACAAAAAACGTCATAGAAATTCTCATTTTTTAAACCCAAACTGTACAATAAGCTTCAATGTCTAAGCTACATTTTTCTCCATTTTCACTATATATAAATAAATATATATAATTTTTAAAATATATAAAAATATAAAAATAAAATATTATATAAAATATAAAAATTTTCGGGCAATCAAAAAAAAGCACACCATAAAAAATTTCAAGTGCTTTTTGTGTTTTTTTATAATTTTTAAATTCATAAATTATTAAAAGATATATATAAAATGTAAAAATATAATATTTTTATAAAATATTTAATAAATATATAATATATATATATATATAAATATATATATAAAAGGTTTGGATGGTATTGCAGTGGAATTTTTTAAAAAAAGGGGGGTGACTGTTTTTTTCCCCGGTTGGGTAAGGTTTATTTAAAATGAAACCTCATTAAAGGTGCCGGGGATTGCGAAATGGCGTGCATATGCCATTTACAAAGAAAAGGGGGATAAAAATGGTGCAAAAATTTACAGAGGAAAAAAAGGTTTGTTGATTATTCCGGAAAAATTAGCGGGGGAAAAATTGTTTGAAGGTAAAGGGAAATTACAAACTTCAGTTTGGGGGAAGAGCAGTGGGGTTTCAGAAGTGGAGGGGAAAGTGTGGACCCAGGTTTTTTGCTTTGAAGAATGAAATTTTAAAATCTTAAAAAAGAAAATGTTTTGTATGTACATTTATGGGATCTGGAAAGGGCCCATATGATAAAGTTGATAAGATGCTCTGTAAAAGGGAAATTAAAATATAGGGTGTGGGACCAATTTTGTTAAAGCAGTGAAAATTTTTTTTATCGGGGATGTAGGGCTTTGGTTACTTTAGGAAAAAGGGGAAAGGGTTTTGGTTCTAAATGAAGTGGGTTTGCGGCGGGGGGGTGTTTGCCCTCCATGGTTGTTTAATTTTTTTTAATGGAGGGTTTTTAGGGGTAAATGCAAATTTTTGGAAAAGGGGCAAGTATGAAGTCTGTTGGGATAGAAGTTTGGAAGTGATAAATTTTGTTCGCGATATTCAGCGCTAGTCCCTTTTTTCCCATGATACATCCCTTTACCAGTTTTTCCATTTTTTACCCCAACCTTCAAAACCCCTGATTCAATCCACTGAAAACACTAAAACCCCCGGTATAACCCCCTCGCCCAATTCACTCTATCCTTGCTCTCCTTAAACCCTCTTTCCAGTTAAAGGCCCCGATCACAAAAAATTTTTTTCCCACCCCACTTTCCCCCTCCAATTTGGTCTCCCACTTCCCCCCTCGTTCCCTCCACCTCCGACACATATACCATTTGGCCCAATTTTTCCCCTCACTCACCCTTTTCCATGGCCCAAACCATTTCAAAACACCCTCTTCGCTCACTCAACCACGCCTTTTTTTTTTTCCACATATCTCCCTTCCCCTTTACTACTTACCGATAAAACCCCCTCACACCAACCATTGTCCTCAAACACCCAAAATTTCCAGCACATCCATCCTCCTGCGCCACAACTTATCCCCTAGCCCATGCCCCGCAACCCCTAAAAACATTGTTGGAACCACTATTCCCTTTAAACATTCCCATTTTGCTTTCCAGATAATATTTTCGACTTCCACACATTCTTCAAAGGGTCCCAGGGTTTTTTGCCCCCTCCCCCACCCTAGATCCAATTTTTCCCCTCCAATTTCCATCCGCCCAATCCACCCCCAGATATCTAAAACACTCTACTTCCCCATTTTTCCCATTCAAACTTTTCCTTCCAAATAAATTGACTTCAACCCTACAGTAACCCAATAACCTTGCTCTTATTCACATTTTCTCTTTAAATTTCTTCTTTTACACACTTCCAAAATCATTCCCCCACTTCGGGATTTCCCCACATGAAAAAAACCCCCCAAAGCAAATTATCAGCGAACAACAAATGACTCAAATTCCCCCAACTCTCCCCATCCCAACAGATTGCATACTTGCCCCCTTTCCAAAAATCTTCCCCACCTCCCTAACAACCCCACAATAAACAAATTAAACAAAAAAACACACACACCCCGGGCCCAAAAACCCACATTCAAATGAAAAAACCCAAACACTTTCCTCTTTTTCCTACACGTACACCCCTTCCTTAAAATCCTCTGTAAAAACATGAAATCCCCTTTGCCTTTTTCTAAGTATTTCCCACATACATTTTTGAAAGCAAACAAAACCCGATCCACACATCCCCCCATTCTGAAAACCCCACTGCTCTTCCCCAATCTGATCCTTACATGCCCTTTACCCCCCTCAAAACAATACCCCCCAAAAAATTTACCAAAATACTCCCAACCCAAAAATTTTTACCCCTGTAATTTGAGTTAAAATCATTCTTAACCCCTTTGCCCCCTTACAATGGCACTATCAAGCATTTTTGCCAAACAAACAGGGACCTACCATGAATCATACATACATTAAAAAAACCTTTCCCAACCCCGTCAACAATACAGTCCCCCCTTTTTTTTAAAAATTCCCCCTGCAATACCATCCAAACCCTGCCCTTTTCCGGCTTTCATCTTCTGCAAAGCTTTTTCTACCTCTTCCTTTTTAAACCCCCTCCCTTTTCCCTAAACCCTTCCCCACTTTGCACACCACCTCGACCAAAACACCCTTTTATCTGCCACTCTATCTCAAACACATTCAACAAACCTTCCAAAAAAAACTCACCCCCCCCCTCCACATAACCACCCTTGTTTTTCACCTCCCTATTAAACCCCCCTTTAATGAATTTTTCCCTTTTCTCCCTTTTCCTTTCGCAAAAATATTTTCCTCCTTCCCAAACAATTTTTATCCTCCTTTAAAAACTAATTTAAACTATCTCACCCCCCGCTCATTTGCCCTCTTTTTCACCTCTTGCACCTTTCCTTACCCCCTTTCCTCTTTTTTTTATACACCCCCCCACCTTTTAAACATTTTTTCCCTGCAAAAATCGCCCCAAATCCCTCTCAAATTTTTTTTTTCACTAAAATCCTACTTTTTCCCATCCCCCCACTAAAAAAACCCTTTTTCCTAACCCAACCCCACCCCCCATGCTTCTCTTTCCCACAAGCATTTTTTCCCGAAATCCATCACGGTTCCCAAAATCCCCCCCTTTCCCTCCCCCCCCCCCCTTACCTCCTCTGTTCTCCCCTTTTTTCCATTCTGAAACCATTTTTCCCTGGTACTTCCTCACCAACCCCTCCTTCCCAAGCTCACTTACTCTCAACACCCTTTTCACCCCAAAAATTCTCTTTTTTTCGGAAAACCCCAAACAAATTTTCCCCTTTCGCCCCACAAGAAAATGATCAACATCCCCCTTTGGGCACCTCACCACATTAACATCCAAAAGTCTCTTTTTTTTTCCGCGCCTGTCAATTAAAAAACCTAACCCAATAACGCCCCTCGGGCCACCCTCTCCAATTTTACATACGTATACTTATTAAATCCCCCTTTTTAAATTTCCCGGGTTTATTCCCAAACCCCCATCCTTTTTCAGCACATAAAATCAACAACCCTCTTCACCATTTCCAAAACAACACTGAACACCCCCATGTATCCCAAATTTTTCCCCCAACGCCCATTACTCCCCCTTTTTTGCATTAAAATCACCCATCACTAAACCCGGCCCCTTGTGCATCAAAACCACTAACACACTCATTCAGCTGCTCCCAAAACCCCCTTTGCCTCTCTGAACTTTTTTTTCATGGGCCAAAAGGGGCAAATGCCCAATAAAACACCCCCTCTCTCTCCATCCCCCTTCAGTTTTTTCCCATATTAATCTAAAATTACTTTCCTTTACATTCTATCACCTACCTTTCCCCCAACTTTCCCGTTTTTAGGAGTACTGCTACTTTCCCTTTCCCCTTTTTTCCTTTCCCCTCCCAAACCCCCGTTTTTAAATTCCAAACATTTCCCCCAAACCCCCCTTCCCCCCTTTTTCCCCTTTAGCTTCCCTTTCACTCCCGACCAAGACATCCAGGGTTTTTTTCCCCCCAAAAACCCAAAATACTTTTCTCCCTTTTTTCACATCTTGGGTTCACCCCCCACATTTGACAACCCCCAAACTGACCCTTTGGGGGGGATAGCAACCCCCCCCGTGACTTCCCTTTTTCTTTTTTTCTCCTTTTAGAAAGTTAAAAACAAGGAGGGGGGGATTTCTGGCCCCCCCCCCGTTTTCCCCTTTGTCGCCCCTTTTACGACACTGAGGAATGCTTTGGAAGTATTCTTTCTCCCCATCCCCAGGGTAAAAATATACATAAACACACACCCCCACACAATTAAAACACACACACACACACACCACAAAAAATATAAATTTTATATAATATAAAATATAATATATAAAATTTTTTAAAAAAAAAAATTATATTTAAAATTTTTTAAAAAAATATATAAAATATAAATAATAAATAAAAAACCATAAAAATTTTTTCCTTAAAATTTCTTAAAATAAAAAAAAAAATTTCTTTCATTAAATTAAAAAAAATAAATTTTTTAAAAGCCTTTTTTAAAAAACCCAAAAATTTAACACAAAAAAAATAAGACAACCCGGGTAGACGATTCTCATTGAAATTTCTGAACTTTTTCTGGGTCCAACCTCAGCACCTTCCCCTAATATCTAATTAAAAAGAAACATTTAAAACAAATTTAAAAACCTCATTACACTTGGGGAATGAAATTTAAAAATTCATCACAGGGAACTGGATAAAAAATTTAAATTGGGAAAAGTTTTTCAACAATAATTTGAAAATAACTTTCCTTCCAACCCACAAAACCTTAAAGGGGAAATAATGTTCTTTAAATTTTGGGAAAATCCCAAAAGATACTAATGCACTGTTTTCACTGGAAAGAAAATTTTCCCGAGTCATCATCAAAATTAAGGACACTCTTTGGAGCGATTCACAAGCATAAAAACCCTCCACCAATTTTTTCTGCTTCCCTTTGCATATATTTTTAAAATATATATATTTAATAAAATAGTATATATATAAAAAAAATATAAATATATATGGGGGAAAAATGAAGTGTTTTAAAATATCTGGGGGGGATTGCAGCGGGTGGAACCATGGAAGCGGAAAAAAAATCATAAGGGGGGGGGAGGGGGGGAAAATTCTGAGAGCCTTGAAGAATGTGTTAAAAATCGAGAACATTAAATCAAGCAAAAATGGGTAAGGGGGTTTAAGGGAAAATGGTTCGATTTGTATAGAACAACACCAAAATTAAGATTATAATTCTCTTTTGTATTTAATAATAAATTTTTTTTGAATTAGATAACTTTAAATTTTTTATAAAATTTGTGAAATGATAAGTTTATGAAAGCTCGTTTAAATTTTAAAACCCAAAATTGGGGTCCCCAGCTTCGTTTTTTTTCAATTTAAAAACAAAATGACTGTTATATTTCGGGCCCCCTCTATGATGTACCTGTTTTCATTTTCCCCCGGGGCTCAAGCAATATCTTGATTTACCCGCAAAATTGTGAAACCTTTTTAATATATATTATATATAAAAATAAATATATATATTATATAAATATTAATATATATATAAATATATTTTTTTTTTTTTTTTATAAAATTTTGGGTGTTTCCCGCGTTTGCGAGGACGCAAGGGGAAAACCCGACCCAAAGAAAAGGCCCAACCCCCCCCCCCATACACATTAAAATACCTAGGTCCACAAAACCAAATAAACATACCTACACAGCTTTTTTGGGTTTTCCCCCAAAAACCCTTTACAAGGGCCTTTTATTCAATCCACTGACAGCACGTCAACCCCGGTATACCACATCGCTCCAATTCACTCTATTCCTTGCTCTCCTTTCACCCTCATGCATGTTCAGGCCCCGATCACACAAAATCTTTTTCACTCCATCTTTCCACCTCCAATTTGGTCTCCCACTTCTCCTCGTTCCCTCCACCTCCGACACATATATCCTCTTGGTCAATCTTTCCTCACTCATTCTCTCCATGTGCCCAAACCATTTCAAAACACCCTCTTCTGCTCTCTCAACCACGCTCTTTTTATTTCCACATATCTCTCTTACCCTTACGTTACTTACTCGATCAAACCACCTCACACCACACATTGTCCTCAAACATCTCATTTCCAGCACATCCATCCTCCTGCGCACAACTCTATCCATAGCCCATGCCTCGCAACCATACAACATTGTTGGAACCACTATTCCTTCAAACATACCCATTTTTGCTTTCCGAGATAATATTCTCGACTTCCACACATTCTTCAAGGCTCCCAGGATTTTCGCCCCCTCCCCCACCCTATGATCCATTTCCGCTTCCATGGTTCCATCCGCTGCCAGATCCACTCCCAGATATCTAAAACACTCTACTTCCTCCAGTTTTTCTCCATTCAAACTTACCTTCCAACTGACTTGACTCTCAACCCTACTGTACCTAATAACCTTGCTCTTATTCACATTTACTCTTAACTTTCTTCTTTCACACACTTTACCAAACTCAGTCACCAGCTTCTGCAGTTTCTCACATGAATCAGCCACCAGCGCAGTATTATCAGCGAACAACAACTGACTCACTTCCCAAGCTCTCTCATCCCAACAGATTGCATACTTGCCCCTCTTTCCAAAACTCTTGCATTCACCTCCCTAACAACCCCATCAATAAACAAATTAAACAACCATGGAGACATCACACACCCCTGCCGCAAACCTACATTCACTGAGAACCAATCACTTTCCTCTCTTCCTACACGTACACATTCCTTACATCCTCTGTAAAAACATAGAAATCCATTTGCTTTTCTAAGTATTTCTCACATACATTCTTGAAAGCAAACACCTGATCCACACATCCTCTACCAGTTCTGAAACCACACTGCTCTTCCCCAATCTGATGCTCTGTACATGCCTTCACCCTCTCAATCAATACCCTCCCATATAATTTACCAAGAATACTCAACAAACTTATACCTCTGTAATTTGAGTACTCATTCTTATCCCCTTTGCCTCTGTACAATGGCACTATGCAAGCATTCCGCCAATCATCAGGCACCTCACCATGAATCATACATACATTAAATAACCTTACCAACCAGTCAACAATACAGTCACCCCCTTTTTTTTAATAAATTCCACTGCAATACCATCCAAACCTGCTGCCTTGCCGGCTTTCATCTTCTGCAAAGCTTTTACTACCTCTTCTCTTTTTACCAAATCATTTTCCCTAACCTTCTCACTTTGCACACCACCTCGACCAAAACACCCTATATCTGCCACTCTATCATCAAACACATTCAACAAACCTTCAAAATACTCACTCCATCTCCTTCTCACATAACCACCACTTGTTATCACCTCCCTATTAGCCCCCTTCACTGAAGTTTCCATTTGCTCCCTTGTCTTACGCACTATATTTACCTCCTTCCCAAACATATTTTTATCCTCCTTAAAATCTAATGATACTATCTCACCCCAACGCTCATTTGCCCTCTTTTTCACCTCTTGCACCTTTCTCTTGACCTCCTGCCTCTTTCTTTTATACATCTCCCACACATTTACATTTTTTCCCTGCAAAAATCGTCCAAATGCCTCTCTATTCTCTTTCACTAATAATCCTACTTCTTCATCCCACCACTCACTACCCTTTCTAATCAACCCACCTCCCATGCTTCTCATGCCACAAGCATCTTTTGCGCAATCCATCACTGGTTCCCTAAATACATCCCATTCCTCCCCACTCCCCTTACCTCCTCTGTTCTCACCTTTTTCCATTCTGTACTCAGTCTCTCCTGGTACTTCCTCACACAATTCTCCTTCCCAAGCTCACTTACTCTCAACACCCTCTTCACCCCAACATTCTCTCTTCTTTTCTGAAAACCCCTACAAATCTTCACCTTCGCCTCCACAAGATAATGATCAGACATCCCTCCAGTTGCATCTCTCAGCACATTAACATCCAAAAGTCTCTCTTTCGCGCGCCTGTCAATTAACACGTAATCCAATAACGCTCTCTGGCCATCTCTCCTACTTACATACGTATACTTATGTATATCTCGCTTATTAATCCAGGTATTCCCAATCACCAGTCCTTTTTCAGCACATAAATCTACAAGCTCTTCACCATTTCCATTTACAACACTGAACACCCCATGTATACCAATTATTCCCTCAACTGCCACATTACTCACCTTTGCATTCAAATCACCCATCACTATAACCCGGTCTTGTGCATCAAAACCACTAACACACTCATTCAGCTGCTCCCAAAACACTTGCCTCTCATGATCTTTCTTCTCATGCCAAAGGTGCATATGCACCAATAATCACCCATCTCTCTCCATCCACTTTCAGTTTTACCCATATTAATCTAGAATTTACTTTCTTACATTCTATCACATACTCCCACAACTCCTGTTTCAGGAGTACTGCTACTCCTTCCCTTGCTCTTGTCCTCTCACTAACCCCTGATTTTACTTCCAAGACATTCCCAAACCACTCTTCCCCTTTTCCCTTGAGCTTCGTTTCACTCAGAGCCAAGACATCCAGGTTCCTTTCCTCAAACATACTACTTATCTCTCCTTTTTTCACATCTTGGTTACATCCACACACATTTAGACACCCCAGTCTGAGCCTTCGAGGAGGATGAGCACTCCCCGCGTGACTCCTTCTTCTGTTTCTCCTTTTAGAAAGTTAAAATACAAGGAGGGGAGGATTTCTGGCCCCCCGCTCCCGTTCCCTGTAGTCGCCTTCTACGACACGTGAGGAATGCGTCGGAAGTATTCTTTCTCCCCTATCCCCAGGGATAATATATACATATACACACACACACACACACACACACACACACACACACACATATATATATATATATATATATATATATATATATATATATATATATATATATATATATATATATATATATATATATATACACACACAGTCATATACATCAATTGATGTGTACCATAAAGATATTCTTAAATTACTGAAAATAAGGAAAATACTTTCATTAAATTAAAACATATGATGTAAATGCCTTATTTAACCAAAAGTTAAGCATCAAAAAAACTAAGACAACCAGGATAGACTGATTCTCTTGAAATTACTGAACTTTATCTTGCTCCATCCTCAGCACATCTTCCCAGTAATATGCTAATGTACAAGAAACATTATACATAGTTAAAATCTCTCATTACACTTGCAATATTAAACATTCATCACAGAGATCTGGATAATATTTATTGAGATAGTTTTGCAACAATAATTTGAATATAAGCTGCCTTCTCAGCCCACAAAACCTGACATGAAGTAATGTTCTCAATTATGGGAAAGTCCCAGAGTTACTAACTGCACTGTTTACACTGGACGAAATTCTGAGTCATCATCAAACTTAAGGACACTCTTTGGAGGCGATTCACAAGCAGTAGCCATCTCACTCATTTTGTCTGCTTCATCGCATATATATATATATATATATATATATATATATATATATATATATATATATATATATATATATATATGGAGGAAGTGAAGTGTTTTAGATATCTGGGAGTGGATTTGGCAGCGGATGGAACCATGGAAGCGGAAGTAAATCATAGGGTGGGGGAGGGGGCGAAAATTCTGAGAGCCTTGAAGAATGTGTGAAAGTCGAGAACATTATCTCGGAGAGCAAAAATGGGTATGTTTGAAGGAATAGTGGTTCTGATTTGTATAGAACATCACCAATATTAAGATTATAATTCTCTGTGTATTTAATAATAGAAGATTCTTTTGAATTAGATAACTTTATTGTTGATAAAATTTGTGAAATGATAAGTTTATGAACGCTCGTTGTATGTTTACCAAATTGCGTCCTAGCTTCGTTTCTTCAATGTATATCAACTGACTGTTATATTTCTTGTGTCTCCTCTGATGATGTACCGTGTTTCATTTTCCCCGTGGACTCATAGCAATATCTTGATCACGCGCAAAATTGTGAGCCTTTCTAATATATATATATATATATATATATATATATATATATATATATATATATATATATATATATATATATTTTTTTTTTTTTTTTTATACTTTGTCGCTGTTTCCCGCGTTTGCGAGGTAGCGCAAGGAAACAGACGAAAGAAATGGCCCAACCCCCCCCCCCCATACACATGTATATACATACGTCCACACACGCAAATATACATACCTACACAGCTTTCCATGGTTTACCCCAGACGCTTCACATGCCTTGATTCAATCCACTGACAGCACGTCAACCCCGGTATACCACATCGCTCCAATTCACTCTATTCCTTGCCCTCCTTTCATCCTCCTGCATGTTCAGGACCCGATCACACAAAATCTTTTTCACTCCATCTTTCCACCTCCAATTTGGTCTCCCTCTTCTCCTCGTTCCCTCCACCTCCGACACATATATCCTCTTGGTCAATCTTTCCTCACTCATTCTCTCCATGTGCCCAAACCACTTCAAAACACCCTCTTCTGCTCTCTCAACCACGCTCTTTTTATTTCCACACATCTCTCTTACCCTTACGTTACTCACTCGATCAAACCACCTCACACCACACATTGTCCTCAAACATCTCATTTCCAGCACATCCATCCTCCTGCGCACAACTCTATCCATAGCCCACGCCTCGCAACCATACAACATTGTTGGAACCACTATTCCTTCAAACATACCCATTTTTGCTTTCCGAGATAATGTTCTCGACTTCCACACATTCTTCAAGGCCCCCAGAATTTTCGCCCCCTCCCCCACCCTATGATCCACTTCCGCTTCCATGGTTCCATCCGCTGCCAGATCCACTCCCAGATATCTAAAACACTTCACTTCCTCCAGTTTTTCTCCATTCAAACTCACCTCCCAATTGACTTGACCCTCAACCCTACTGTACCTAATAACCTTGCTCTTATTCACATTTACTCTTAACTTTCTTCTTCCACATACTTTACCAAACTCAGTCACCAGCTTCTGCAGTTTCTCACATGAATCAGCCACCAGCGCTGTATCATCAGCGAACAACAACTGACTCACTTCCCAAGCTCTCTCATCCCCAACAGACTTCATACTTGCCCCTCTTTCCAAAACTCTTGCATTTACCTCCCTAACAACCCCATCCATAAACAAATTAAACAACCATGGAGACATCACACACCCCTGCCGCAAACCTACATTCACTGAGAACCTATCACTTTCCTCTCTTCCTACACGTACACATGCCTTACATCCTCGATAAAAACTTTTCACTGCTTCTAACAACTTGCCTCCCACACCATATATTCTTAATACCTTCCACAGAGCATCTCTATCAACTCTATCATATGCCTTCTCCAGATCCATAAACGCTACATACAAATCCATTTGCTTTTCAAAGTATTTCTCACATACATTCTTCAAAGCAAACACCTGATCCACACATCCTCTACCACTTCTGAAACCACACTGCTCTTCCCCAATCTGATGCTCTGTACATGCCTTCACCCTCTCAATCAATACCCTCCCATATAATTTACCAGGAATACTCAACAAACTTATACCTCTGTAATTTGAGCATTCACTCTTATCCCCTTTGCCTTTGTACAATGGCACTATGCACGCATTCCGCCAATCCTCAGGCACCTCACCATGAGTCATACATACATTAAATAACCTTACCAACCAGTCAACAATACAGTCACCCCCTTTTTTAATAAATTCCACTGCACTACCATCCAAACCTGCTGCCTTGCCGGCTTTCATCTTCCGCAAAGCTTTCACTACCTCTTCTCTGTTTACCAAATCATTTTCCCTAACCCTCTCACTTTGCACACCACCTCGACCAAAACACCCTATATCTGCCACTCTATCATCAAACACATTCAACAAACCTTCAAAATACTCACTCCATCTCCTTCTCACATCACCACTACTTGTTATCACCTCCCCATTTGCGCCCTTCACTGAAGTTCCCATTTGCTCCCTTGTCTTACGCACTTTTTTTATCTCCTTCCAGAACATCTTTTTATTCTCCCTAAAATCTAATGATACTCTCTCACCCCAACTCTCATTTGCCCTTTTTTTTCACCTCTTGCACCTTTCTCTTGACCTCCTGTCTCTGTTTGCGAGGTAGCGCAAGGAAACAGACGAAAGAAAAGGCCCAAACCCCCCCCCCCATACACATGTATATACATACGTCCACACACGCAAATATACATACCTACACAGCTTTCCATGGTTTACCCCAGACGCTTCACATGCCTTGATTCAATCCACTGACAGCACGTCAACCCCGGTATACCACATCGCTCCAATTCACTCTATTTCTTGCCCTCCTTTCACCCACCTGCATGTTCAGGCCCCGATCACACAAAATCTTTTTCACTCCATCTTTCCACCTCCAATTTGGTCTCCCTCTTCTCCTCGTTCCCTCCACCTCCGACACATATATCCTCTTGGTCAATCTTTCCTCACTCATTCTCTCCATGTGCCCAAACCACTTCAAAACACCCTCTTCTGCTCTCTCAACCACGCTCTTTTTATTTCCACACATCTCTCTTACCCTTACGTTACTCACTCGATCAAACCACTTCACACCACACATTGTCCTCAAACATCTCATTTCCAGCACATCCATCCTCCTGCGCACAACTCTATCCATAGCCCACGCCTCGCAACCATACATCATTGTTGGAACCACTATTCCTTCAAACATACCCATTTTTACTTTCCGAGATAATGTTCTCGACTTCCACACATTCTTCAAGGCCCCCAGAATTTTCGCCCCCTCCCCCACCCTATGATCCACTTCCGCTTCCATGGTTCCATCCGCTGCCAGATCCACTCCCAGATATCTAAAACACTTCACTTCCTCCAGTTTTTCTCCATTCAAACTCACCTCCCAATTGACTTGACCCTCAACCCTACTGTATCTAATAACCTTGCTCTTATTCACATTTACTCTTAACTTTCTTCTTCCACACACTTTACCAAACTCAGTCACCAGCTTCTGCAGTTTCTCACATGAATCAGCCACCAGCGCTGTATCATCAGCGAACAACAACTGACTCACTTCCCAAGCTCTCTCATCCCCAACAGACTTCATACTTGCCCCTCTTTCCAAAACTCTTGCATTTACCTCCCTAACAACCTCATCCATAAACAAATTAAACAACCATGGAGACATCACACACCCCTGCCGCAAACCTACATTCACTGAGAACCAATCACTTTCCTCTCTTCCTACACGTACACATGCCTTACATCCTCGATAAAAACTTTTCACTGCTTCTAACAACTTGCCTCCCACACCATATATTCTTAATACCTTCCACAGAGCATCTCTATCAACTCTATCATATGCCTTCTCCAGATCCATAAATGCTACATACAAATCCATTTGCTTTTCTAAGTATTTCTCACATACATTCTTCAAAGCAAACACCTGATCCACACATCCTCTACCACTTCTGAAACCACACTGCTCTTCCCCAATCTGATGCTCTGTACATGCCTTCACCCTCTCAATCAATACCCTCCCATATAATTTACCAGGAATACTCAACAAACTTATACCTCTGTAATTTGAGCACTCACTCTTATCCCCTTTGCCTTTGTACAATGGCACTATGCACGCATTCCGCCAATCCTCAGGCACCTCACCATGAGTCATACATACATTAAATAACCTTACCAACCAGTCAACAATACAGTCACCCCCTTTTTTAATAAATTCCATTGCAATAACATCCATATTACATATTTTTCTTTCAAACTATTCACCATTTCCCGCGTTAGCTAGGTAGCGTTGAGAAAAGAGGACTGGGACTTTGAGGGAATATCTTCACTTGGCCCCCTTCCCTGTTCCTTCCTTTGGAAAATTAAAAAAGAAAAAGAGAGAGGGGAGGATTTCCAGCCCCACGCTCCTTCCCCTTTTAGTCGCCTTCTACGACACGCAGGGAATACGTGGGAAGTATTCTTTCTCCCCTATCCCCAGGGATATATATATATATTGGGGAAGAGCAGTGTGGTTTCAGAAGTGGTAGAGGATGTGTGGATCAGGTGTTTGCTTTGAAGAATGTATGTGAGAAATACTTAGAAAAGCAAATGGATTTGTATGTAGCATTTATGGATCTGGAGAAGGCATATGATAGAGTTGATAGAGATGCTCTGTGGAAGGTATTAAGAATATATGGTGTGGGAGGCAAGTTGTTAGAAGCAGTGAAAAGTTTTTATCGAGGATGTAAGGCATGTGTACGTGTAGGAAGAGAGGAAAGTGATTGGTTCTCAGTGAATGTAGGTTTGCGGCAGGGGTGTGTGATGTCTCCATGGTTGTTTAATTTGTTTATGGATGGGGTTTTTAGGGAGGTGAATGCAAGAGTTTTGGAAAGAGGGGCAAGTATGAAGTCTGTTGGGGATGAGAGAGCTTGGGAAGTGAGTCAGTTGTTGTTCGCTGATGATACAGCGCTGGTGGCTGATTCATGTGAGAAACTGCAGAAGCTGGTGACTGAGTTTGGTAAAGTGTGTGGAAGAAGAAAGTTAAGAGTAAATGTGAATAAGAGCAAGGTTATTAGGTACAGTAGGGTTGAGGGTCAAGTCAATTGGGAGGTGAGTTTGAATGGAGAAAAACTGGAGGAAGTGAAGTGTTTTAGATATCTGGGAGTGGATCTGGCAGCGGATGGAACCATGGAAGCGGAAGTGGATCATAGGGTGGGGGAGGGGGCGAAAATTCTGGGGGCCTTGAAGAATGTGTGGATTTCGAGAACATTATTTCGGAAAGCAAAAATGGGTATGTTTGAAGGAATAGTGGTTCCAACAATGTTGTATGGTTGCGAGGCGTGGGCTATGTATAGAGTTGTGCGCAGGAGGATGGATGTTCTGGAAATGAGATGTTTGAGGACTATGTGTGGTGTGAGGTGGTTTGATCGAGAAAGTAACGTAAGGGTAAGAGAGATGTGTGGAAATAAAAAGAGCGTGGTTGAGAGAGCAGAAGAGGGTGTTTTGAAATGGTTTGGACACATGGAGAGAATGAGTGAGGAAAGATTGACCAAGAGGATATATGTGTCGGAGGTGGAGGGAACGAGGAGAAGAGGGAGACCAAATTGGAGGTGGAAAGATGGAGTGAAAAAGATTTTGTGTGATCGGGGCCTGAACATGCAGGAGGGTGAAAGGAGGGCAAGGAATAGAGTGAATTGGAGCGATGTGGTATACCGGGGTTGACGTGCTGTCAGTGGATTGAATCAAGGCATGTGAAGCGTCTGGGGTAAACCATGGAAAGCTGTGTAGGTATGTATAATTGCGTGTGTGGACGTATGTATATACATGTGTATGGGGGTGGGTTGGGCCATTTCTTTCGTCTGTTTCCTTGCGCTACCTCGCAAACGCGGGAGACAGCGACAAAGCAAAAAAAAAAAAAAAAAAAAAAAGAAAATATATATATATATATATATATATATATATATATATATATATATATATATATATATATATATATATATAGGTCCCCAGGGGAGGCTCTGCATTCTAGCCACACCAGGTGAAAGAAAACCGGTAGCGAGGGGTTAGGTGAGTCCCACGTGTGGTGTAATCTGCCATATGGAATCCTCTTTCATTCATCATACAGGATCACAGTGTTCAAGTCCATGGCGCTAAGTCCCTGATGCTGAATCCTCAATAACAGTCTCCCGGCTCAGGATCGGAGGAGTTAAAACCTGGAAATGATAGAAAGTTAAGGGTTGTATTGGGCACATCAGTTGAGGTTGTGTGTGTGTGTGTGTGTGTGTGTTTGTGTGTGTATGTGTGTGTGTGTGTGTGGGTGAGGGCGGTGGCCTCTCTAGCCCCGGGAAGTGTCCACGCGGCCCACTTGCCTAAACAAATAAATATATAAACCCAGCCAACACTCACGCCAAAAAACTTGCTTCTGCATATTCTCACACCAACTCTTATTTGTATTGTTCATATATATATATATATATATATATATATATATATATATATATATATATATATATATATATATATATATATATTATGCATTTTTCAAACGTGGTTGTCGTTTCTTGCGTTAAAGAGGTAGAACCACGAACAGTCGCAGAAAGGCCGCCTCCGTTCACACTCAAGACTCTAGCTGTCATGTGTAATGCCCCGAAATCATAGCTCTGTATCCACATCCAGGTCTCACGGACCTTTCTATAGACTGTTCCGGACGCTTCACATGCACTGGTTCAGTCTATTGATAGCATGTCGACCCCAGTATACCACCTTGTTCCAGTTCTCTTTGTCCTGTGCACTCCTCTCACTCTCCAGCATGTTCATGCCCTTATCCCTCAGAATCCTTTTCGCTCCATCCTTCATTCTTCAATTTGTCTCCGTGTCCCCTTTACTTATGACACATATATCCTCTTTGCTAACTGTTCCTCACTTATTCTCACCATATGTCCAAACCATTTCAGCACACCCTCTTCACTCTCTGAACTACATTCTATACACATCTCTCTTACCCTTTCATTACTTACTTGATCACACCACCTCACACCACATATTATCCTTAAACATTTCATTTCCAGCACATCCACCCTCCTCCGCACATCCTCATCTATACCCCATGCTTCGCATCCATATGATATTGTTACGACTACAACGCCTTCAAACGTACCCCTTTTTTACCTTAACAGATAACGTTCTTTCTTTCTACATATTCTTCATCGTTCCCAGAACCTTGGGCCTTACCCACTCTATGATTCACTTCCGCTTGCATGGTTCCATTGGCTGCCAAGTCCACTCCCAGATATCTAGAACACCAACTTCCTCCAAGTTTTCTCCATTCAGACTCACACCCCAACTAACATGTCCCCCAGCCCTGCCTTCATTCACATTTACTCTTAATTTCCTCCTCTCACATACTCTTCTAAACGCATTTACCAGCTTCTGCAGTTTCTCTCTCAAATCAGCCACCAGTGCTGTATCATCGGAGAACAACAACTGACTCACTTTCCAGGCCCTCTCATCCCCCACAGACTGCATACTCGCCACCCTCTCCAAGACTCAGGTTTACCTCCCTAACCACCCAATCGATAAACAGATTAAACAACCATGGAGACATCACACACCCCTGCCGCAGACCAACCTTCACTTCCTACACGGACGCACGCCTTACACCCTTGATAAACACTTCCCACTGTTTCTAATAGCTGTCCTCCCTCACTGTATATTACGACCTTCCGCAAGGCATCTCTATCGACCCGATCATATTTTCTCTCTAGATCCATAAATGCCACATTCATATCCATCTGTTTCTCGTGTTATTTCTCGCGTACATTCTTTAAAGCAGACTCTGCTCCACATATCATCTACCGCTTTTGAAACCACACTGCTTCTCCCCAATCTGATGCTCTGTACATACCTTCACCCTCTCAATCAATACCCTCCCATATAATTTTCCAGGAATACTTGGCAAACTTATGTCTCTCTAGTTTGAACACTCACCTTTCTCCCCTTTGCCTTTTTCACTATACATGCATTCTGCCAATCCTCAGGCTCCTCACTCTCATCCATACGTACATTGAAAATCATTGCCAACCAATCAGTAACACAGTCACCCCCTTTCTTAATAGATTCAGCTGATATACCAATAACTCCAGCCGCCTTGCCGCATCTTGTCTTACATTAGGCTTTCACCGCCTCGTATGTATTCACCAAACCGGTTTCAGTGACACTTCGCTTACGACTCCAACCCAGACACCTTACATCTCCCAGCCTTTCACCAAACATTCAACAGTCCTTCAAGATTCTCATACTATCTCCTCATTTGATCACTGCCCATTACCGCTTCCCATTTTGCCCCCTTCACCGATGTTCCTATTTGCTCTCATATTTTACACATATACTTAGCCTCATTTCAAAACACCTTATTCTCCCCAAGTTTACTGATCTTCGCTGACCCTAAATCTCATTTGCCCACTTTTTCAACCCCTGCGCCTTTTCTCGACCTCTTGCCGCTTTTTCTTATACATCTCCCAAATATTTGCACTCCCTTCCTGTAATAGCCACTATATGCCTCTCTTTTCTCTTTCACAAACAATTTTACTTCTTCATTCCACCACTCACTACCCTTTTCAATTTGCTCATCTCCCACTTTCGCATGCCATATGCATCTCGTACATGCCAGCACTGCTTCCTTAGATATTTGTCATACCTCACCCACTCCCCTTGCTTCTTTGTTCTCTCCTCTTGCAATTCTAGACTTAGTCTCTTCTGGTATTTCTTCACGCAGGGTCTCCTTTCCAAGCTCACTTACTCTCACCACTCTCTTCTCACCGACATTGTCTCCTCCTAACCGAATATATATATATATATATATATATATATATATATATATATATATATATATATATATATATATATATATATATCTTTTCTTTTAAACTATTCGCCATTTCCCGCGTTAGTGAGGTAGCGTTAAGAACAGAGGACTGGGCCTTTGTGGAATATCCTCACCTCCCCCCCCCCCCTCTGTTCCTTCTTTTGGAAAAAAAAAAAAAAAACGAGAGGGGAGGATTTCCAGCCTCCCTCTCCCTCCCCTTTTAGTCGCCTTCTACGACACGCAGGGAATACGTGGGAAGTATTCTTAATCCCCTATCCCCAGGGATATATATATATATATATATATATATATATATATATATATATATATATATATATATATATATATATATATTATTCACGTAACAACACACGAGACAAAGTTGCATACGTCACAGTATGAAGGTATAAATCTGTCTGGTTGGAGGAGGAGGAGGTGCACATTGACAGGTATATATATATGAGTGGGTGGGGTAGGGGATGGGGGCTGAGCGTTGGCTCCAAGCAGCACGGATCATTACGTAGTTAACTTATTATTTTGACACATGTTTTTCAGCATGTGGTCCAGTGATTTGTATTATGGTAGATGGTTTAAAGAATGGCTAGCTGGTGTGTATGTGTCGTGTTATGCACGGCAGATGATACTGTAAGATACACAAGTGTTTAAGACGAACACTATCTCTCGCCCAAGGTTGCCAAAGTTAATTAGGTAATCGGCTTGCATTTCACGCTGTCAAGTGTTCCGGACATATTTCTTTTCGTTGATCTTTTTACCAATAATGAACGTTTAGACTTTCGAGTTAGTATTATGAACGTGGTAACTTTACAGGATTGTGTACGTGGTATGTTTACAGTATTGTGTATGTGGTAAGTTTACAGTATTGTGTATGTGGTATGTTTACAGTATTGTGTATGTGGTGTGTTTACAGTATTGTGTATGTGGTATGTTTACAGTATTGTGTACGTGGTATGTTTACAGTATTGTGTACGTGGTATGTTTACAGTATTGTGTATGTGGTGTGTTTAGAGTATTGCGTACGTGGTATGTTTACAGTATTGTGTATGTGGTGTGTTTACAGTATTATGAACGTGGTAACTTTACAGTATTATGTATGTGGTATGTTTACAGTATTGTGTATGTGGTAAGTTTACAGTATTGTGTATGTGGTGTGTTTACAGTATTGTGTACGTGGTATGTTTACAGTATTGTGAACGTGGTATGTTTACAGTATTGTGTATTTGGTGTGTTTAGAGTATTGTGTACGTGGTATGTTTACAGTATTGTGTACGTGGTATGTTTACAGTATTGTGTATGTGGTATGTTTACAGAATTGTGTATATGGTCTGTCTACAGTAGTTTGTATGTAGTATGTTTACAGTATTATGTACGTGGTATGTTTACACTATTTTGTACGTGGTATATTTACAGGGTTGTGTATGTAGTATGCTTACAGTATTGCGTATGCTGTATGTTTACAGTATTGTATACGTGGTATGTTCACAGTATTGTGTACAGGGTATGTTTACAATATTGTGTACGCGCTAGGTTTACAGTATTGTGTATGTGGTATGTTTACAGTATTGTGTATGTGATATGTTTACATTATTATGTAGGTGGTGTGTTTACAGTGTTGTGTACGTGGTATGTATATAGTTGTGAACGTGGTATGTTTACAGTATTGTGTATGTGGTATGTTTAAAGTATTGTGTACGTGGTATGTTTACAATATTGTGTACGTGATATGTTTACAGAATTGTGTATATGGTATGTTTACAGTATTGTGTATGTGGTATGTTTACAGTGTTGTGTATGTGGTATGTTTACAGTATTGTTTAAGTGGTATGTTTACAGTATTGTGTATGTGGTATGTTTACAGTATTGTTTAAGTGGTATGTTTACAGTATTGTGTATGTGGTATGTTTACAGTATTGTGTATGTTGTATGTTCACAGTATTGTGTACGTGGTATGTTTACAATATTGTGTACGTGATATGTTTACAGTATTGTGTATATGGTATGTTTACAGTATTGTGTATGTGGTATGTTTACAGTATTGTGTATATGGTATGTTTACAGTATTGTGTATGTGGTATGTTTACAGTATTGTGTATGTTGTATGTTCACAGTATTGTGTATGTGGTATGTTTACAGTATTGTGTATGTGGTATGTTGACAGTATTGTGTATATGGCATGTTTACAGTATTGTGTATGTGGTATGTTTACAGTATTGTGTATATGGTATGTTTACAGTATTGTGTATGTGGTATGTTTACAGTATTGTGTACGTGTTATGTTTACAGTATTGTGTATGTTGTATGTTCACAGTATTGTGTACGTGGTATGTTTACAGTATTGTGTATGTGGTATGTTTACAGTATTGTGTATATGGTATGTTTACAGTATTGTGTATGTGGTATGTTTACAGTATTGTGTATGTTGTATGTTCACAGTATTGTGCACGTGGTATGTTTACAGTATTGTGTATGTTGTATGTTCACAGTATTGTGTACGTGGTATGTTTACAGTATTGTGTATGTGGTATGTTTACAGTATTGTGTATATGGTATGTTTACAGTATTGTGTATGTGGTATGTTTACAGTATTGTGTATGTGGTATGTTTACAGTATTGTGTATATGGTATGTTTACAGTATTGTGTATATGGAATGTTTACAGTATTGTGTATGTGGTATGTTTACAGTATTGTGTATGTGTTATGTTTACAGTATTGTGTATGTTGTATGTTCACAGTATTGTGTACGTGGTATGTTTACAGTATTGTGTATGTGGTATGTTTACAGTATTGTGTATATGGTATGTTTACAGTATTGTGTATGTGGTATGTTTACAGTATTGTGTACGTTGTATGTTTACAGTATTGTGTACGTGTTATGTTTACAGTATTGTGTATGTGGTATATTTACGGTATTGTGTACGTGTTATGTTTACAGTATTGTGTATGTGGTATGTTTACAGTATTGTGTACGTGTTATGTTTACAGTATTGTGTATGTGGTATATTTACAGTATTGTGTACGTGTTATGTTTACAGTATTGTGTACGTGTTATGTTTACAGTATTGTGTACGTGTTATGTTTACAGTATTGTGTATGTGGTATGTTTACAGTATTGTGTATGTGGTATGTTTGCAGTATTGTGTATGTGGTATATTTACAGTATTGTGTACGTGTTATGTTTACAGTATTGTGTACGTGTTATGTTTACAGTATTGTGTACGTGTTATGTTTACAGTATTGTGTACGTGTTATGTTTACAGTATTGTGTATGTGGTATGTTTACAGTATTGTGTATGTGATATGTTTACAGTATTATGTAGGTGGTGTGTTTACAGTGTTGTGTACGTGGTATGTATATAGTTGTGAACGTGGTATGTTTACAGCATCGTGTATGTGGTATGTTTACAGTATTGTGTACGTGGTATGTTTACAATATTGTGTACGCGCTAGGTTTACAGTATTGTGTATGTGGTATGTTTACAGTATTGTGTATGTGATATGTTTACAGTATTATGTAGGTGGTGTGTTTACAGTGTTGTGTACGTGGTATGTATATAGTTGTGAACGTGGTATGTTTACAGTATTGTGTATATGGTATGTTTACAGTATTGTGTATGTGGTATGTTTACAGTATTGTGTACGTGTTATGTTTACAGTATTGTGTATGTGGTATGTTTGATCATTAGTGGAATAACAGGGTTGTCGTCGGGGTGAGGGAATTCGTATTCATGTGAATCACCTTCAGTCTTGTGTAGTGCTTACGTACACTCTGTGCTGGTGGTCATGTGTACAGGTACACTCTCACGTTAATGACCTTTCCTCCTCCTCCTCCTCCTCCTCGTCTGTTTATACAAAATATCACCGATGTTTCCACACATAAGCACCCTCACCCTCACTACCCTGAGAGAGTCCTCAACTCATGGAAAAAACTATTTTATTTCTTGCTCTCACCTGTGCCTTGGCTTGTGTTCCTCTCCCATGTGGTTGTAGCTTTCCTCTTGGTCTCACCTGTGTCCTAGTTAGTTTTCCGCCTTCCTGTATGTATGTTCGGTGGGTGATGATGATCATGATGATATGTAGAGTGCGTAACCTACTGAGGGGCGCGGGACTGGGGCACGCCATTTCCGGCACGGCTGCCTCCCTGGCTGACACAGACACTTTGGTGGGTGTTGATAGGGCCGGCGGGTGACGGTGTACCTTGTGGCACACACACACACACACACACACACACACACACACACACACACAGGGGCTGGCCTGCAGGCAGACCGGGGCCGCTGTAGCTATTTACGGATGCTGTTGTGGCTGCGAGACTTGTTTACCTTTTCATGACTGGGGCTGATCACGTGTGGGTTTACCCCGTTGGTTCGGGTGCACTAGGTAAACTAACTTTCCCCCGTCCTCGTGTGTACCCCAGACCAGGTAAACCATGACTGTGCTCAGGTCCTCCAGCAGTGCCCGACTTCTCATGACTGACTTGAACAGGGAGTTACGATCCTTGAACACGACCCTGCGACACTTCAACACGACCTCGTACCGTCGAACTCAAGGATCGTACATCAGAGCTCAAGGGTCGTACATCAGAGCTCAACGGTCGTACCGTCGAACTCAAGGATCGTACATCAGAGCTCAAGGGTCGTACATCAGAGCTCAAGGGTCGTACCGTCGAAGTCAAGGGTCGTACATCAGAGCTCAAGGGTCGTACCGTCGAACTCAAGGATCGTACATCAGAGCTCAAGGGTCGTACCGTCGAAGTCAAGGATCGTACATCAGAGCTCAAGGGTCGTACCCTCGGACTCAAGTATCATACATCAGAGTTCAAGGCTCAAGAGTCGTACCGTCGAACTCAAGGGTCGTACATCAGAGCTCAAGGGTCGTACCGTCGAACTCAAGGATCGTACATCAGAGCTCAAGGGTCGTACCGTCGAACTCAAGGGTCGTACATCAGAGCTCAAGGGTCGTACCGTCGAACTCAAGGATCGTACATCAGAGCTCAAGGGTCGTACATCAGAGCTCAACGGTCGTACCGTCGAACTCAAGGATCGTACATCAGAGCTCAAGGGTCGTACATCAGAGCTCAAGGGTCGTACATCAGAGCTCAAGGGTCGTACCGTCGAACTCAAGGATCGTAAATCAGAGCTCAAGGGTCGTACCGTCGAAGTCAAGGATCGTACATCAGAGCTCAAGG